>NC_042997.1:172643536-172741036 GCF_006345805.1 Octopus sinensis
TTTTTTCTTTTAAACTAAAGTCAACCAAATGTTTATTACAATATTTTTAAAGACATTTTGGCTACCTGTTCATTCATCAATTACAAAATTTACTTATATTTCCTTTTTTTTTTTCCTTAAAAGTTCAAATAAATATTTTCCTATGTTACAGTCTTTACAAAATTATATCGACCTACCTCTTTTACTTCTCACAATGTCGTTCACCTTTACAATCCTTTACGTTGGAGTGTCCTGAAATGTAAGCACGATCCGAAGACATCCGTTCCCTGGGTCGAGGGAATCATTATGCATAATTTACAGCGACTGGTCCCATTAACGTAGCGGCCTGGATTTTCTAGGATTCTCCATGATATTACGTGTTTGTGTGAATGTGTGTGTGCTCGCGCGTGATGCATTTGTTCTTGTCGTCTATACATCAGCTGCCATACATGGCTGGCTAATGACGTGACGAATCTCCTTTCCGGTATCCAGAAGGAGGATCTGTGGTTAGAGAGGCGTTGTTTGAACGAGTTCCTTTGCTATTCGTAAGACCCACAGAAGGGAAAGCAGGTTAACCCCCGACACCGAGAACATCGACGGATGGATGCGTAGGAAGTCGGGGACAAGAAAGAGTGAGAGAAAGTTGGAGCGAAAGAGTACAACAGGAGTAACCACCACCCCCTGCCGGAGCCTCGTGGGACTTTAGGTGTTTTCGCTCAATAAACACACACAACGCCCGGTTTGGGAATCGAAACCGCGAGTCCGCTGCCCTAACCACTGGGCCATTGCGCCTCCACTGCTGTTGGTGCTGGCACTGCTGGTGTTGGCGTCATTGGAGGTGGCGATGGCGTTGGTGCCGCCACTGGCGGTGTTGGTAAAGGTGCCGTTGTTGTTATTATGGCCATCGCCATTGATGGCGGTGCTATCATTTCTGTTGTGGATGTCATTGGCGATGTCCCTGCTGCTGTTTCCGTTAGGGATACTGCCGTTGTTGTCGTCGCTGTTATTGTTTTTACTGCTTGGGGTGGCACTACCGCTACTGCTATTGGAACTGCTGTAGCCGTAGACGTTAGGGAAACTGTCGATTCTGCTACTGTTGTCGTTAGGGATACTGCCGTTGTTGTCGTTGATGTTGTTATTGTTGTTATCGCTGGCGATGGTGCTGTTGGTTCTGTACGCGTTTCTGCTGCTACTACTGCTGCTATTGGTACTGACGTCCCTGCTACTGTGGTCGCCGTTAGGGGAGCTGCTCATGTTGCTTATGCTTCTAGGGTCAGCCAGTACCTCGACTTCATAGACGACTCCTTTGGTTTCGCAGTGGCCCCTCACTGGGTATCTGTTGCAGTCCCTGCATGAACATCCTACCTCCACTCGTGGTCTAGTGGTACTAACTAGAATGCTCTTAATATTGGGGTCACAGCTAAAAGAGACCCTAAGGTTGTGCCTGTTAAAATGCGTCCGTATCTATGTGAACTACTGAAATATCCTACTTGCAGACGCTTTTATTTTAAGAGAGAAGTGGGGCGGACAAACCAAATGATATTTCTGTGGCGCTTCCTTCTACGAATATTGGGGTCTGGCATGTAGGAGATGCAGTCCCTAAATCTGCAACCAGCTAAGGCCTCGTTATAGTAGGAGGCTGCTGCATCAAAAATATCTTGGCTGGAGGAAAGGTTCGCGATCCTCTTGCTAACACCCTTCACCAGGTTTTTGAACACCATGGGTGGGTGACAGGAGGCTGTGTTGATGTATGTTAGCCTCTCATTTGGCTTGTGGTAGTGCCTGTATGTACCGGAGTGCAAATCGAGTGTGACGTCTAAGAAGTCCGCGGTGGTGAAGTCTCGATGGTGATTTTTAATCCCATGGAGGCAAGTGTGCGAATAGACCTTTCCTAAGCTTGTCTAGTGTGTTGACGTTTGCTCCTCTAAAGATGGCCAGGACGTTATCTTTGTAGAGACCAAAGAGGACATAGGGGAACTTTTTTCTTAAGGGATCAAAGATATACAACCCAATGAGGTTGCATACATCAGCGCTGTCATAGACCTCCATCGCTACTTCAAAGGAGCCTGCGGGGTCGGATTGCTTGACCCAAGTTGAACCTTTATTGAACGGCACTATTTTCCTGGAGTGCATAATGACATCTATATCCCTGTCACTAACGCCAGTGAAGCCCCTAGCAAAGGAAAGTTACGAGTAACTCTTTTGATATAGACAGGTAAAAATCGACTACGTCGAACTGGGTGAACCTTGCTCTGCCTCTCCCCTTGTTGGTGTTAAACCATGCAATCACCTCGTTGGTTGCTAGATTGGTGGCTCTCCTTATGTCGTTATTGAGTTTTCTCAATATATGCTTGCTCACCAAACCGATCTCTGATTTGGCCGGGTTAATCAGGTGGCATTTAGGATTTGAGGCAAAGTCCGGTTTATGATCTTTGATGGTAATAAAGGCATTCCTTTTAGCTGGGCTCTCTACCCTATCAGCTATATCTAGGTCGTTGGCTAATTTTTTGGCTTCACTGTTGACACTGTTGTATGTGTGTGGGGAAACGCGCCTATAATTTTGTGTGATATTGTTTTCTAGCAGCTTATCGTAATTAAGGGTGTCTATCCTATATAAGGCTTTTAGTCTTATCGGAGAAAATTTGGGACCTATCTGAGTTTTCTAGCAATATAATGTCGGCACGGAGCCTGCGTTGGAAGGAGCAAGAGGACTTAGGGAATTTTGGCTTGGGAATGATGTCCAGTAGGTCCGCTTCAAAAGGCTCGAGGTTTTGAGTGGGTATTTCCTAGATTTGATTCCATAGGTGTTGTTGTCTGGGGGTCGTGTGGCTAGGTCGTGGTACAAGGCTTTTCCACCTCATTCGCCTTATTACGTCCATTATTTTTTCTAACAGCATCTTTAGTGGAGTAGCCGAGGTCAAAACGTTCCATATTCATGAGAGACCAAGTAGTTTCTGAAAATATTTAACACAAACTACGTGCTCTTAGTAAAACACTTTGGCCAGAGAGCGAGATGGATTGTCCGTAAACATAAATCCATGGGATAACAGGGTCACCGGCGATCGATAGCCGAAGGGATACAATCCCCTATGTTGACATTCCCCCTCCACATTCTAGAGAGACCACTCGCTAGAGAGGCCTTTTGCCAACAAGTTTTGGGATCTGATGATACGCCATAAAAAAGCTAAGCCCTTTATGGACGTGAAATCTACGGTAATTCCATAAACCGGCCTTATCTGACTTTAAGATATATATATATATATATATATATATATATATATATATATATATATATATATTAAAGTCAGATAAGGCCGGTTTATGGAATATATATATATATATAATATATATATATATATATATATATATATATATATATATATATATATACAAATAAAATAAAGCTGAAGTTGTCTGTGTATGGCAGGTTTGGTAGCCTTCAACTAACACTATCTCCTCCGAGACCCTGCGGTGCAAGTTGACCAACATTGAGAGTATGATAGAAGGCTTGCTCTTCCTTCGGTAGAAGAAAAAATTCAAATTAGACCATGTTAAAACCAAAAATTATTTACATCAAAAAGGTGCTTTTCTTTTGTGAAAATCCCTATTTTTTACGATTTTTTGACTGCTGTGTCGCCATTTTTCGGTGTATTTCAACCAGAAAAATGTTCACTTAAAGAGAATAAAAAGCTACATAATGCAAAATTTTTACTTTTCAACCCGAGCAACGCTGGGCGATACTGCTGATATATATATATATATAATATAATATATATATATATAGATATATATATATATATAATATAATATATATAATATAATATAATATAATATAATATAACATTTTATACCACCACCCCGACACATTTTGTATATGTGTGTCTGTGAATGTGGATGTTTGCGCGTTCGTTACGTAAATGTATGTTTGTGTGTGTCTGTCTTATTATTTGTATGTCAGTGTATGTGTGATTGTCAATTACACTGATGTAAACTGGCTATGTGAAAGAGTTATATTGGCTCCAACTAATGAAATGGTCGATAAACTCACTCATGAACTTCAAAAGTTAACAGATACATCAGAAATGACTTTTCCATCAATTCACGCAACAGTCGATCAAGATCAGGCTGTTCAATATCCTGTAGAATTGCTGAACCCTCTTAAACCTACTGGGATGCCACCGCATAACTTGACACTAAAGCTAGATGCTCCCATTATGTTGCTTAGGAATCTTCACCCACCTCGCCAGTGTAATGGAACTTGCTTAATTGTTACCTCTATGATGCCCATAAACAGTCGATCAAGATCAGGCTGTTCAATATCCTGTAGAATTTCTGAACACTCTTAAACCTACTGGGATGCCACCGCATAACTTGACACTAAAGCTAGATGCTCCCATTATGTTGCTTAGGAATCTTCACCCACCTCGCCAGTGTAATGGAACTTGCTTAATTGTTACTTCTATGATGCCCATAAACAGTCGATCAAGATCAGGCTGTTCAGTATCCTGTAGAATTTCTGAACACTCTTAAACCTACTGGGATGCCACCGCATAACTTGACACTAAAGCTAGATGCTCCCATTATGTTGCTTAGGAATCTTCACCCACCTCGCCAGTGTAATGGAACTTGCTTAATTGTTACTTCTATGATGCCCATAAACAGTCGATCAAGATCAGGCTGTTCAATATCCTGTAGAATTTCTGAACACTCTTAAACCTACTGGGATGCCACCGCATAACTTGACACTAAAGCTAGATGCTCCCATTATGTTGCTTAGGAATCTTCACCCACCTCGCCAGTGTAATGGAACTTGCTTAATTGTTACTTCTATGATGCCCATAAACAGTCGATCAAGATCAGGCTGTTCAATATCCTGTAGAATTTCTGAACACTCTTAAACCTACTGGGATGCCACCGCATAACTTGACACTAAAGCTAGATGCTCCCATTATGTTGCTTAGGAATCTTCACCCACCTCGCCAGTGTAATGGAACTTGCTTAATTGTTACTTCTATGATGCCCATATCCTAAAGGCAACAATCATACCTACAGATTGTCACAAAGAAGAAAATGTCTTAATTCCAAAATTTCGTCTCATACCTACAGATGTTCCATTTGAATTTAGGAAGCTTCAGTTTCCAGTCAAACTAAGTTTTGGTATTTCAATCAACAAATCTCAGGGTCAAATCTCAAGGTAGATGGACTTCATCTCTCTACTACAAGCTTCTCCCTCGGCCAACTCTATGTTGGTTGCTCGCAAGCTGGAAGCAACAACAATTTATTCATTTGGACACCAATAAAAAATTACAAAATGGATATTGTTTACCCTGAGGTACTTCAAGATTGACAGATTTTCACTTCTAAATTCTACTATCATTATAATTTGGATATTTTAAAAATAAAATATAGATATTTTGAAATAATTCTGAGAAAAAAATATATCTTCATATTTATTGTTTACTAACCTGAATAAGAACAACAGTAACTCGAGCAAAACAGGGTAATTCAGCTAGCTATATAGTACATATGGTCATGTATTTACATGTATGCGTAAATATGTATGTATGTATGTATGTATGTATGTATGTATGTATGTATGTATGTATGTATGTATGTATGTATGTATAGATAGATAGATAGATAGATAGATAGATAGATAGATATGTTTCTTTATTAGCCACACAGGGCTGCACACAGATAGAACAAATTACAAGGTAGAGCTTTTCTTTTGAAGGTATTAAAAAAAAAAAAAAAAAAAAAAAAAAAAAAAAAAAAGGAAGGGGGAGGTTCGATCAAAAGGGATCGTAAAAGGAGAGAAAGAGGACAAAAATAAGGGGGGTTATAAAAGAAAAAAAAAAAAAAAAAAAGGGGGGGGGAGAGGAAAAAATGATCAATAGGGATCGTTATCACAGAAATGTCAATATGAAGTGTAAAGGGGAGGACAGGTGAGGTTTACCCGTGGAAAGAAAAGCCTGCGGAAAAGACCACGGTAACCTCGGTCAATGAAGTCACATTTTATATTTCTTTTTTTTTTTTTTTTTTTTTTTTTTTTTTTTTGCAAATAAGCAACTCTCTGTTTTCGATTTCTGGTTCATAGGACTATGCTCAAGGTGGCTTCGTCATTCATACGTGCCATTCTTGCTACATTCACCCATCTTTTTTTAAAACATTCGCTAGACAAAACTTGCCTCTCTACTCTCACTTTCCTTTTCAAGTGGTACTTGAAGAAGTTGATGAGAGATTGACCAGAGAGGAAAGTGTTTGTCTCCAATCCTTTCAGACGCGTCCACCAGATACATTCTTTCGCCATAGCCACAAGGATGATGAAAATAGCTCTTCCTTCCCGTTTGAAGGAAGGAGGCGTGACAATATTGACGATAGACTCAGCTGATAACCGACTCGTCCCACACGTGACAGCAGTTGTTCGACATAAGCCCACAGGTCGGAAATTGTTGGACACTGAACGAGTGCGTGCAGAACGGTTTCGTCGCTCTGACCGCATCTCGGCAGGTCGGCCCCGTGTTTCTCGAGCCGTGTCTGTAGAGCTTATCCCGAACGGGTAGCGCTTCTCGGTAGCACTGCCAGGCCAGGGATCTCTGGAAGTTGTCCATGGGCCCTGGCCCGAAAGTCGTCCCGAACAGGCGGGTCAGGTACTCCTCGTCGACGTCCAGGTTCGCCCCGAGCTCGTCGTCGTACCTCCCCTCCACTAAACCCCTATAGAATGCTTTGGTTTTGTTGAAGTCACTTAAGGTCGACCCAGGACGGCAGAGTTGCTTGAGAGCAACGCGACACTCGCGGTGCCATTCGCCCTTCCTCGGCCTCTTTTTGATCCACGACTGCAGTTCGGTCATGGAGACGAGCTGCGGGAAAGCGTGCCTCACAAACGGCGACCACACCTGTTCACCGTCGTCTACATAGAGCCAGAGATGTCGCAGTCTCAGCGCGTGTCTGCGCATCATCAACCACGGCATGCCCAGCCCTCCTTTTAACGGGTGTTGACAGCAAATGGATCGCCTGACCATCGGGACGCATCCTTTCCACAAGAAGCGAAAGAGGATGCGTTGTAGTTTGGTGATGGTAGGGTCGGGACAAGTACGACGGTCAGGCGGTAGTAGATGACGGACGCGATGTACGTGTTCGCCACCTCCGCTCGACCTTTTAGGGACAGTTTCCTCTCGGCCCATTGCCGGGCGAGAGTGACCACCCTACTCGTTATCTCGTTCCAGTTCTTCTCCACTTGGAGGTCCGGACCAACCAGACCCCGAGCAACTCAACCGGCCGTCGGTCCAGCGTCCCACGACGGAGGCGCTGGTGGACGGCATGGGCTGCTTCTCCAGGTGCCTAGTCGCAAGCCCACTGACTTTTCCGTTGATTTTCGCTCCTGTCACCGCTTCGTAGTTTTTCAGTGTCTCGCCGACCAGCTCGATGTGCTCGTGGCTAGACACTATGACGGTGACGTCGTCCGCGTATGCAGACACGCTCGTCCCGCATCCCAATTCTCGCGGGATGCCCCTTAGAGTCGCCAGCTTCCGCAGTAGTGGCTCAAGAGTCAATACGTATAGAAGCGCCGAGAGGGGGCATCCCTGACGGACCGAACGTGCAATGTCGAAAGGTCTCGATAGATGTCCATTTACGCGAATTACCGAACGGATGCCTCTGTACAAGGCAGCTATCCAGCCGCGGAAAACGGGACCGAAACCAGCCGCTCTCAGGACTGCCTCCAGATAGATAGATAGATAGATAGATAGATAGATAGATAGATAGATAGATATGTTTCTTTATTAGCCACACAGGGCTGAGCACAAAGGGGACAAATTACAAAGTAGAGCTTTTCTTTTTGGGGAGAAAAAATAAAGTGGGGTAGGTTTTCGATCAAAAGGGATCGTAAAAAAAAACGATCAATAAGGATCGTGTATCACAGAAATGTCATGATGTAAAGTGTAAAGGGGGAAACAGATAAGGTTTATCCGTGGAAAGAAAAGCCTGCGGCAAAAACCACGGAAACTTCGGTCAATAATGTCACATGTTAACACATTTATTTGCAAGTAAGTAACTCTCTGTTTTAAATTTTTCCGAGTTCATAGGATTATGCTCAAGGTGGCTTCGTCATTCATAAATGCCATCCTTACTACATTTACCCAACTTTTTTTTAAACATTCGCTAGACAAAACTTGCCTCTCTACTCTCACTTTCCTTTTCAAGTGGTACTTGAAGAAGTTGATGAGAGATTGACCAGAGAGGAAAGTGTTTGTCTCCAATCCTTTCAGACGCGTCCACCAGATACATTCTTTCGCCATAGCCACAAGGATGATGAAAATAGAGATAGATAGATAGATAGATAGATAGATAGATAGATAGATAGATAGATAGATAGATAGATAGATAGATAGATAGATAGATAGAATATTTCTTGCACGTGGGCACGTACACACACTTAAATATATACTTGTAGTTACATTTATATTTATAGCTACATATATATTTATATCGTTCTCTCTCTCTCTCTCTCCTCTCTCTCTCTCTCTCTCTCTCTCTCTCTTCTCTTCTCTTTCAAATAACATCCTCTTCTCTCTCCTCCTATCTATCCTCCAATGTCCTGATATTCGTGTCAGATTATAGACATTTTGGTTCATTGAACCACAATGAATATACCTATCTATCAATCATTTACGCTCATGGTATTCAAACAGAATCTGAAGCAAACTCATTCTGGAAGACCGATTAAAAAACAAAAAACACATCGTAGATAAAAAAAAAAAACAAAAATAAGTGAATGAAACGGGACAAGCTCATAATATATTTTAAAAGCCCAATCATATAATTTCTTCTTGGTTCAATTTGATATGAATATAGAGTCTTAATGCTGGATAATATTTTCGTTTTTGTTCTGCTTTTTATTTGATTTTCTTTTTCTTTACACTTACATGAAATGTAAAGGAATGTAAATGTACAGTTGTTATACTTATCTCTCTCTATCCGAAAGAATTAGTTTAAGAGAACGGCTCCCAACTGAGAATTGAAACTGGGTCATGGCAAGGTGTTGATTGAGGATATTGTTGGTAATGGGGTTTTACTATCGTCTTTTAGTTTTTGAATGATTTATCAGGCAGGATAGTGCAGTGCTTGGCAACCGGTATGCCGTGGCACAGTTGTGACACGGCATACCGGTATATATATATATATATATAACTAGCAGTATCGCCCGGCGTTGCTCGGGTCTGTAAGGGAAATAACTATAAAGCATTTTTAGAGAGTTACTTCCCTTATGTAATAGCGAAAAATGCATTAAAATGGAAAAGAATGATGGTAAATTATTTTTTAAATCGTAGATTCACTGTAGACGCGCGCTAATACCCAGAAGGGCTCGATATGAATCACGACTATAAGATACCCGGTTTTGGTTAAACTGCACCGCAAAATGTGGGAGTAGTTAGGAATCTAAATCGTAGGAGACAGACACACAACCTTACCTTTATATATAAAGATTAATAATATTAGGGTAATAAAAATTTTGGAAATTTTTATCCCAGTGGCCTAGCGTAAAAAATTAGTCAATAGACGATATATTATTCATATAAAATACAGTGTACATTAAAACACATTAAGAGGCTTCCATCATAGGAATCCTTTACGCTAGAAAGAACAGTTAAAGTCCAAACCACTAATTAGGGATAAATCCTCGAAGGGAGTGAAAAATAAAAACATTTACCATCTAATTCCTGGACCATGGTTTCTGACTTATTTTAGTAAGTAAAAATTATTATTCACCAGGCGAAGTCATTATCAACAGGGATGCCACGTTGATAACGATAGTGTTCAGTAGTTGGTTCAGTACGCTGGCCACAGGAATTTCTGTTCAGGAAAGTTGTACATCATCTCTCTCTTTCTCTCATATACTCACTCTTTCTCTCTCGCTTATTATTACTCCCATTGCCACCATCAACCCGACTACTTTTAATAAAACATCATCAACTCTCCCTAAATTTCTTTGTCTCTTTTTCTCTCCTTCTCTTTTCTCTTTCCCTCTCTCTATCTCTCTCCCTGTCTTTGCCACGCCCTCACCATCTCTATGCCTACTATTACTCTCACCTCAGCACAAGAAAGCGTCATTGAATAGTGAGAGAGGGGGTCAAAGTGTGACACACTGACACACAGAAATTAGTTTCCGCATTTGTTATATTAGATGTGTGTGTGTGTGTGTGTGCGTTTGTGTCCGTAACCTAGTGGTTCAGCAAAAGAGAACAATAGAATAAATGCTAGGCTAGCAAAGAATAAGTCCTGGGGTTGATTTCTTTGACTAAAAACTATTAAAGGTGGTGATGCAGCATGACTGCAATCAAATGACTGAAAGTAAAAGAATAAAAGATATATTTATACATATGTATGTATGTATGTATGTATGTATATGTATGTATGTATGTATGTATGTATGTATGTATGTATGTATGTATGTATGTATATGTATGCATGTATGTATGCACATATATATATATATATAAAACATGTGATCTCTTGAGCACCACCAGCTCAGATATTTTTTCCTCTGTCTTCCCTTCTTAGGATCTTTCCTTCTCTTTGTTTCCGACGAAGAGCTCCGCTCGAAACGTTAAATCCTCCTTCCCTTCTTTCCTGAGCGTCAATAATACTTTAATTGTTCCACGTCCTGCGTTGCTGTGTTTTTTTTTCTGTGTTTTCTTGTTTGGATTAACTTTATATATATATATATAATATGCATACATACATACATATATATATATATATATATTATATATATATATATATATATATATATATATATATATATATGTATGTATGTATCTGTATGTATGAATGTATGTATGTATGTACAGGTGCAAGTGTGTTTGTGCGGTAAGAAGTTTAGTTCCAGGTTAAGTTCCATTGCGTGGTATTTTGGACAAGTGTCTTCTACTGCAGACAGAGTAAATCCCTGTGAGGGATTTGGTACACAGGAACCAAAAGAAGCTGGTCGTGTGTGAGTGTGCGCACGCGTGTATATGTGAATGTGTGTATATACATACATACATACATACATACATACATACATACATACATACATACATACATACATACATACATATATATTTGGTAACAACTCATACAAAAAGTTTTTACCGAATATGGTTCTTTTCCATACCGAAAAACAACAAGGTGAAATTTATTAATTTTATTAAATTAATAATTTTTTCACCCTATATCTGTAATATATATACATATATATATATATATATATACTTAATATAAAATAGTTTAGATTTTTCATTTCCTTCGAAAATTGCTATTAAATGTGGTTTTGGTCATTTTGGCTGCTGCTTCTAGTGTGTAAAAATGACCTGTTAAAGGGTAGTTTTCTCTTGTGTTTTAAATGTACACTATTTTATATTAAGAATATGTTGTCTATTGACTATTTATACATGCTAGGTCACTGGTGGTGATATTTCTAAGGAATATTCGCTACCCTGTATATGTATATATATATATATATATATATATATATTATATATATATATATATATACAGGAATAGAAGTGAAATGGCTTCAGCAAATCTTCCATCTTATGGTCAAACATCCTTTAACCACATTTCTGAGAAAAGGCCACCAAGAGGCCAATGACATAGGCTGTGTGGAGACACTCGATCTGTTAGAAGTCTGTCTTCCCACCATACCATCTGGAAAAAGCAGAAACACATTAGATAATCAGAATGAAACGATTGGATGAAGCAGTTCGGACGCTAATGATTTGGTACGGCTGACTGGTCATTAAATCTGTTTTGGCGACAAGACTCTTTTGGCATGCTCACACACAGAAAGACAGAGAGAGAGAGATCTTTATAGCTATTGTATAATGGAAAATAGATTGAAAATTTTACTAGATAATTTCTAAAAATTCCTGTTTGTAATGAGATGACATATATTCAGGGTTAAACTGCGAAAAACTCATATTCTCTATAAAATTTAATTGTTTTTTTAACGGGAAGTTTTAGCACTAGAAATTGACCATTAACACGCTAAGTTTTTATCTACTAAGGAGCATAACATAGGAAGATGGGCTGAAAAGTTTATAGGCTGATTATGAAGGAGTGACACTAGAGCTGTGAAATCTTGCATGCATTGATTTCAACTCTATCAATAACTAGTAGCATCGCCCGGCGTTGCTCGGGGTTGTTTTGACCCTTTAGAATTGGAATTTTTGAAAAGTAAAAATTTTGCATTATGTAACTTGTTATTCACTTTAAGTGAACATTTTTCTGGTTGAAATACACACAAAAATGGCAACACAGCAGTAAAAAAATCATAAAAAATAGGGATTTTCATAGAAAAAAAAAGCATCTTTTTGATGTATATAATTTTTGGTGTTAACATAGTTCGATTTGAATTTTTTCTTCTACGGAAGGAAGAGCAAGCCTTCTTCTATCATACTCTCAATTTTGGTCAACTTGTGCTGCAGGGTCTCGGAAGAGATAGTGTTTGTTGAAGGCTACCAAACCTGCTATATACAGACAACTTCAGCTTTATATAGAGAGAGATTGCATTGTTTCTTTGCAGCTAAATTGTTCAAAGACTTCAAAAGTAAGTAGTTGCGACTTCTCTTGAAAATGGATATGGTTTGGCATTGTGGCGTTATCGAGTACCTGCAGAAAAAGGGTTTAGCCCTCAAGGACATTCATGCTGACATGGGGATGACGCTCTAGCTTTATCAACAGTGAAAAGGTGAGCAGCTGAATTTAGGAGGGGAAGGGAGAGTCTTGAAGATGACCCAGCAGCTGAACGTCCTGCAACTGTCACTGCTGAGGAAAACATTGATCCTCTTCACCACATGGTGATGGCTGACAGACAATTGACTATAAATCACATAGCCAGTGCTATTAGCATATCTTGTGAGAGAGTTAAGAATATTCTGCTCAATGAACTTGTCACGATGAAGGTTTCTGCTCGGTGGGTGCCACGTCTTCTGACACCTGATCAAAAGCACACTAGGCTGATCATGTCATGGCAAAATCTGAAAGTGTTTGAGGCAGATCCAGCTAGCTTCCCTTGAACATTTTCTAAGCCAGGATGAGTGTTGTGTTCATCACTTTGAGCCAGAGAAAAAAAAGACAAGCCACCCAGTGGAAACATCCCTCCTCACCTGCTTTAAAGTAGGCGAAGGTTGTTCTATCTACAGAGAAGGTGATGACCCCAGTCTTTTGGGATGCAAAAAGCATTGTGATTATTGGCCATCTTCAAAAGAGCCACATCATCAATGGAGAGTACTATAAAAACTTGCAGAGGCAGTTACAAAAGGCTATCAAGACCAAACACCTAGGAAAACTGACAAAAGGGGTCTTGTTTCATCAAGCCAATCCTCCAGCACACAAGTCCTTGCTTTTAATGGCTACTGTGCATAATTGTGTCTTTGAACTGATTGATCAGCTA
Organism: Octopus sinensis; assembly: GCF_006345805.1. Lineage (NCBI taxonomy): Eukaryota > Metazoa > Mollusca > Cephalopoda > Octopoda > Octopodidae > Octopus > Octopus sinensis. The sequence continues at coordinate 172,656,951 of NC_042997.1, forward strand.
TTCTCCTAATGTGGCCCCGTCCGACTATCATCTGTTCCCCAACATGAAAAAAGACCCCACTTGGCTGAGAACTAGTATCTATTTCTTTACTACCCACAAGGGGCTAAACACAGAGGGGACAAACAAGGATAGACAAACGGATTAAGTCAATTATATCAACCCCAGTGCGTAACTGGTACTTATTTAATCGACCCCGAAAGTATGAAAGGCAAAGTCGACCTCGGCGGAATTTGAACTCAGAACGTAGCAGCAGACGAAATACTGCTAAGCATTTCATCCGGCATGCTGACGATTCTGTCAGCTCGCCACCTTTACTAGTATGAGAGAACTAGTATCGAAGTGATGATGGCGTCATATCTGCTCTTGATAACTTTTTGATCAAAAGAATGAAAGCTTCTTTATTAATGGAATTCAAACACTGATGGAAGAAGTGTATGGACCGCAAGGGGAACTATGTTGAAAAATAAACCTCATTTGGTAATGTTGCAATGAGAGTATCTTGGTCAGCTTATGAACTTTTCAGTCAAGCCTCATATTCAGGTGGGACTTTTAGAATTATGACTAACACGTGGTAACATACAAAGACAACCCGTCAAGAAAAGTCATGAGTCTAGTGTAGGCATGGCTGTGTGGTAAGAAGCTTGCTTCCCAACAACATGGTTCCGAGTTCAGTCTCACTACGTGACTCTTTGGGCAAGTGTCTTCTACTATAGCCTCGGAACGACTAAAGCCTTGTGAGTGGATTTGGTAGATGAAAACTGAAAGATGCTCATCGTATGTATGTATGTATGTATGTATGTATGTATGTATGTATGTATGTATGTATGTATGTATGTATGTATGTATGTGTGTTTATGCGTGTGCTTATGTCTGTGTATGTGCGTCTGTCTGTCTTTGTGTCTGTGTTTGTCCCATACCACTGTTTGACAACTGGTGCTGTCATGTTTACACACCCCATAACTTAGCGGTTTGGCAAAAAAAAACTAATAGAATAAGTACCAGACTTTAAAAAAGGTATGTACCGGGATCGATTCACTCAGCTAAAATTCTTCAAGGCAATGCTACAGCATGGCCGCAGTCTAATGACTGAAACAAGTAAAAGATAAAAGACAAATTATGCAGTGTAGACTAGAGGGTGCCAGTGATGATAAACTGTACACAGTACAAACTGTAAAATGGTTGATGATAGAAAAGCATTCACCAGAAAAGTAGTGTAAAGACATAACATAGATAACAAAGATTGATAGTTTTCTCTGTTGTAAGTGCCAGATAACAAGACATTCTGCTGGAACAGAGCTGCTCAACATGCACCAGGATGGAAAAAAATGTATTTAAAACGATGAAAAGCAAATGATATATTTCTCATGTAAGTTAAACCAAACGCTCTCATTGACAACTTAAAGGATTTTTTTCAGTTCCTTCTCTTGGTGTAACTTATACAAAATTTGAAGATTGTTCACTATTGCAAGAGAGTAAAATATGAAATTTTTTCCAAGAATTTATCATGATGAATTTATCATGGCAACGTTGAATTTATCATAATAAATTGAGTTCTTATGGGTCAAACACACGAGTTCTTGTAGCAGATATCCTTCACTTTAACTAAGGCGGTGATCTGGCAGAATCGTTACTGTGCCGGGGAAAATGCCTGGCAGCATTTCGTCCCTCTTCAGATTGGTATTAGAAAACATCATCATCATCATTGTTTAACGTCCGTTTTCCATGCTAGCATGGGTTGGACGGTTCGACCGGAATATGGGAAGCCAGGAGGCTACGCCAGGCTCCAGTCTGATCTGGCAGTGTTTCTACAGCTGGATGCCCTTCCTAACACCAACCACTCTGTGAGTGTAGTGGCTGCTTTTTATGTGCCACCGGCACAGGGGCCAGGGGAGGCTGGCAAACGGCCACGATCGGTTGGTGCTTTTTACGTGTCACCAACACGGACGCCAGTCAGGCGGTGCTGGCATCATCTGCGTTCGGACAGTGCTTTTTACGTGTCACTGGCACGGGTATCTTAACTACAATTTCCATTTGATTTTTATTTTGATGTTGGTGTTGACATACTTGACTCAATAGGTCTCCTCAAGAACAGCGGGTCACTCTATGATCTTGAGGAGAATGGGTGGATCATAAAGTATTAATATTACCTTCAAATATGGCAGCGAGCTGGAAGAATTGTGAGCATACCGGACAAAATGCTTAACAGAATATCGTCCGTCTTTACATTCCGAATTCAAATTCTGCCATGGTTGACTTTACCTTTCGGGATGGATAAAATAAATACTAGTTGAACACTGAAGCCGATGTAATTGACTTAGCTCCCTCCCCCGAAATTGCTGGCCTTGTGCCAAAATTTGAAACCAATGTTACCTTCAAATAAGGCGGTGAGCTGGAACAATCATTAGCATGCCGGACAAAATGCTTAACGGCATTGCAGCTGTCTTTACATTCCGAGTTCAAATTCTGCCGAGGTCGACTTTACCTTTTATTCTTTCGGCATTGGTAAAATAAGTACCATCGAACACTGGAGTTCATATAATCGACTTAGCCCCTCCTCCAAAATTTCTGGCCTTGTGTCAAAAAGTAAAACCAATATTCTTCACTTAACTGTTCACCTTCATTTTAACTTTATATAAGCTTCCAAACCTAGTTTGCAGACGTATCCTACGGTACCTCACATTGCAACAGTGATTATCCGAATGAAGTGCAGAGTTCTTTCATTGTTGCTTTTCTTAAGATCCTTACAAACATAATTGAAATACAATAGCTACGGCTTGGAAAACAAACCAAGTTGTAAACTATATTTATTAAGAGCGAGACATTTTACAATACTTGTTAAATATTATTTCTACAGATTTGCTATTGAAATTATAGCCAGCATTGATTTTGTAACGACGTTCCGTATCCGAGTCGCCAGATATAAATAACTGAGATCTCATAATTATTAACATCTGGCGTCACGGATACGAAACATCATAACAAAATCAGTGCTCTCTTTACTCTTTTACTTGTTTCAGTCATTTGACTGCGGCCATGCTGGAGCACCGCCTTTAGTCAAGCAAATCGACCCCAGGACTTATTCTTCGTAAGCCTAGTACTTATTCTATCGGTCTCTTTTGCTGAACCGCTATGTTACAGGGACGTAAACACACCACCATCGGTTGTCAAGTGATGTTGGGGGGACAAACACAGACACACAAACTTATACACACACATACATATATATATATATATATATATATATATATACACATATATACGACGGGCTTCTTTCAGTTTCCGTCTACCAAATCCACTCACAAGGCTTCGGTTGGCCTAAGGCTATAGTAGAAGACACTTGCCCAAAGTACCATGCCATGGAATGAACCTAGAACCAGGTGGTTGGTAAGCAAGCTACTTACCACACAGCCACTCGTGAGCTATTATTTTCACAGAAAATCTGTGATGATCTAAAGTGATGTAATAGCACTGCTAATGCAGTAGAACATGGTATTACAGTTCTATATTTAAGAGACAAGGAATTATGTACATTGTTTACATTATTTACATCATTTATATTTGACGGATATTTGTCCTCATCAACAGACAAGATGAGGACAAATATCCATGACATATAAATAATGTAAATAATGAATACGGTGTTAATTTATAAAAACATTTAAAATACTTTGTAGTATATTATGGTTGCATAACGGAATACCATGTACCTGCAGGTCATTAATAATTACCATTCCACAATGCTTTCCGAAACCTAACAGATTAGTAAATACTCCAATTTTTCTTTTCAAACAACAAAAGTAATTTCTTACATCATTCGAAGAGCATTTGTTGTTTGAAAAGATGGGATAATTCTAGTATTTATACTTGAATAGGTTGCTAAATATTTGGATAGCGATGTTTTGGGAATTGTATAGAGAGATATCTAGAGTAGTTCAAGTACTCTGAATGATGAATAACATCAATTAATGTATATTCACCGGTATTTATATTGCATGTTTTCTGTTCTCTGGGTTATTTTGCTTCCGTATTTATGTATGTTGGTTGATGGATGAATTAATGTATACTGAGCTCAAGCCTTCCCTTAATCCGTGACAAATTAACAGTGACACATTTTGGTAAAAAGGCAAATTCATCTATTGCTGCAGTGAGCTCACCCAAAATTCTACTGAAGATAATCGTCCTGAAATACGGGAGTCTAGAAACAATTTAGTCTGGACCAGAATGACATTTTCGGCTTTTATCTTTTCTTTCACTTGTTTCAGTCATTGGACTGAACAAAACGACCCCTGTATTTATCTTTTTTTAAAGTATGGTACTCGTTCCATCATTCTTTCTGGCCGAGCCTCTAGATTACGGGTTTGTAAACAAACCACACCGGTTGTCGAGTAGTTGCGCCCAATTGGCGCAAACGCACGGACGGGCAGCTGAAGACCTGAGCAACGACGATAAAGGAGGACCTCTCCGAACTCTCAGGTCCGCAGTTGGTTGGTCTGTGCTTATGGAACCGCGAATGGCTAGCTATCTCCAGTGACCTCGCACAGGACTGTCGAGTGTGGGTCGCCATGGTTCGTGATGTCGTCAGGACCGGAGAAGAAGCTGGCTCAAAACGCTGTCACAAGTACAAGTATCGAGTAGTTGAGGATGACAAAATACCAGAAACATAGACAAAGACAACGCATACATAGATACTTAGATATCCTTATATGCGACGGGTTTCCATTCAGTTTTCATCTACTGAATTCACTCACAAGGCATTTACTCAAGGTGCTGCGCAGTGGGACTGAACTCGAAACCACGTGGTTCCAAAACAAGCTTCTTAACCATACAGCCATAGTTACGCCTAACTGAGGGATTTTGCTTCCAGCACCTAAGTTAACTCTGTTCTATTTCATATTTTTCAAGCAGAATTATCTCGTTATTTTCAATGCTTGCTGTGTATTTCTAGAGTCTACAAGCGAAAAATTAATCACAGCTGCAAATTCGAAGGAACATGCTGTATCTTACTCGTGTGTGTGTGTGTGTTAAGTCTTGCCTACACTCCTGCGATCATTTCTTTCTAACACAGTTCTATTGAACTAGAACCTTATTGAAAACAGCCACCACAAGGTCCAGTCCTTTTTACAGTGTTGTGCCTTGTATCCCTAATGACACTGAGAACTGTACCAGCAGAACACAAGCTCCCAGTCGGGCTCCCATGCTGGGCAAATCTAAATATTGGCTCTCTTCCTAGAAGAAAAATGGATTTGTGTAGGGCCAACACCACTACCTAGCAAAAAAGAAATGTTACAGAAGCGTCAATGACAATTCAGAACCAGTAAGACTTAGGAGTGGAAGGATTTGCCCTCAGGGAAAAGGATGCCTCCACCCCCATCCTGAAGGAGATGCAATGACGTCACAGAATCGTGAACAGTGGTGAAAAGTCATCGATGGCTTCTACTCAACAAATAGGAATGACTGGCTTAAGCAAGTAATATCCAAACACAGAACCCCGTCAACCTTCATCGATTTAATCCTTGATTAATGTGTTACACATTTTGAAATATCTAAAGCCACTTTATACAGCAATAATTCAACGAGGGCTATGGCCATTTTGTCTCCAAATCCTACTGAAGACAGACATCCTGAAATGCCGGGGTCTAGAAACAATATCGTTCAAGCCAAAGAAGTAGGTATTTTCTCCATTCAAATGGAAATTGTAGTTGTGATACCTGTGCCGGTGGCACGTTAAAAGCACCATCCTTACGTGGCCATTGCCAGCCTCCTCTGGCACATGTGCCGGTGACATGTAAAAAGCACCCACTACACTCATGGAGTGGTTGGCATTAGGAAGGGCATCCAGCCGTAGAAACACTGCCAGATCAGACTGGAGCCTGGCGCAGCCTCCTGGCTTCCCAGACCCTGGTCGAACCGTCCAATCCATGCTAGCATGGAAAACGGACATTAAACGATGATGATGATGATTTGTGTTGTAAAGCTTTTTGTCAGATGTTTAATTCCGTAGTATATTTTTCATGCAAACTTATGTTGATACTCTGTTATTTTTCTTTAAACATTTTTTATATTTTCCTATCTATACATGTGTATACATTTGTATTTCAGTCAATCTATTTAACTCAAATTAACCTAATTCAATTTATACTATTCTATTCATATTTATTCAGTTTATTTTTTTGGTCTATTCGCAAACCTTGTTTTATTGAGGCATCAGATAGACTGTTCTGTGCAGAAGACAGGTCAGATATCATCAGACATTTGCTATAAACTAAGTTGATTAGCTATAAACAATTAAGACAACTGTAATAGGCGTATGAGTGGCTGTGTGGTAGGTAGCTTGCTTACCAACCACATAGTTCCAGGTTCAGTCCCACTGTGTGGCACCTTGGGCAAGTATTTTCTACTATAGCATTGGGCTGACCAAAGAGTGGATTTGGTAGACAGAAACTGAAAGAAGCCCGTCGTATATATGTATATATATATGTATGTATATGTGTGTGTATGTTTGTGTGTCAGTGTTTGTCCCTCCAACATTGCTTGACAACCGATGCTGGTGTGTTTACAACCCTGTAACTTGGCGGTTCGGCAAAAGAGACCGATAGAATAAGTACTAGGCTTACAAAGAATAAGTCCTGGGATTGATTTGCTCGACTAAAGGTGGTGCTCCAGCATGTCCACAGTCACATGACTGAAACGAGTAAAAGAGTAAAGAGCACCTCCTTTTGTTTGATCAAAGATACTTTAATCAAAACGCATGATTGGCTGTTTATATTTTTTTAACCACTCCTATTAATTTTGTTACTAAATTGTATATATTTTTCTCTCACCACATTCGAGATTTAAGCACAATTGATTTTCATAATTTAAAGTTATGCTCCTGATGTGAAATAAATTATCTTTATACTAGCACTATGACCCGGCGTTGCCCGGTCATAGCGCTAGTGCATGCATATACAGCTGCGTGCGCGCGCACATACACGTGAGTACTGTCCAAATCTCCAACCAATCACATACAGCTAGCTGGCATTCAATTAGCGTATCAAGTTTCGGGCATTTTGATTGGATTTTGGATAGAAAATTCACAAAAAAGTCACTTTTATTGATTTTTAATGGCTTTACCGGGTGACTGGGGAAATGTAAAGATATGCGCGACCACCCTTGGACGGTTTTGAATGACCATAGAAAGTGCGAGCCCTCTAACTGGAAAATTGTGGATTTGTATAAAGGATACACACACACAGACAAACATTTTGCTGTTTATATATATAGAGATGTATACATATTATGATGTATTGCACATGTACTTTGACAGTGATTTTCTTCTGAGACTTGTCGTACTGAACTGTAATTGTCCATTCTTTTGCACACACACATATACACACACACACACACACACACACACACACACACACACATGTGTATGTGTTTTGTGTACATGTGTGTGTGTGTGTGTGTGTGTGTGTGTGTGTGCATGCGCGCAGTTTAACTTCCTAGATTCTAAACCAGGATTCGAAACTGGAACAACATTTTTTACCTATTCTGTTGTTCTTAACTTTTGACTTAGAAATTTATGAGAGTCACCTGTTACAGTTAGGTTCTTATTTTTTTAAGTTTACACTCTTGGGTTAAATACAGTTCAAGAGAAATAAACTCATCTCTTCCCATGGTTCTCCGACCTAAATCTAGCTTTGCAACATATATAAATACAGTACCCAAATTCGGTTCCACCTCTCTTTCACTTAGCCGACGGTCGAAGAGCATGCCTCTTTCTTCCTTCACTTATGAGTTGTCAAGGAAGGAGCATACAACTTTCACTCTTTCTACGTATCTAAATTCTTTTGCTCTTTCTCACCCATTCTTTCATCCGTCCGTCTAGTAGCCAACAAACGATAAAGTTAACTACCCACAAAATGGATGACAGAACTCTAAATTATCATTGCATTTCAAGAATTCAAAGAAGTTGTATCTTAGACTATAGCGAAAAAAAAAAGGGAGGGCCTTTTCAACTAATAATATTTTCTTCCTCTCATTTATTTGCTACGTATAAACCGTCACAATTTTGGCGACGCTGACGAGCAAAAATGTACATATATCATTATTACAATTTTGGTGACCTCCCGATTCAAGAACTGCATGTCTTACCAGTCAATTACAACAACAATCATTACATTCTAGTAACGCCGATGTGCAAATATATGTACATAAACCATTACAAATTTGCTAACTCCCGACTTAAGAACTACATGCCTTCTCAACCAGATGCTATATATAATCGTTACATACATACACACACACATACACAAACACATATTCGAAAAGTGGAGCAAATGAAACAGGGACAACTGAAGAAGGGGAATATTCTTTATGTTGTATGTCTCATTGCTCTGTTTTTTTTCGTTGTTTGAAAAAAAGTTCGTTTCTGTTTTTTTTTAATGTTTTCGTTTCTCATTGTGTTCAACGTTTTTTATTTTTTTTTTTATTTTGATGTCCTGTACCCATATATGCATGCATATATACATATTGTTACGAAACCTGCCGTCGCTCAAACTCGAACCCGGGACCCTACTAAGTCGAGCGACGACGATTGACCGGCTCAGTCGAACGGAAATTCGCCACAGAGAGAAAAACGGTGGTAGGGGATGGCAGCGAACTCCAACAGCGACCGGAGATAACAACAACAACAACAACAACAACAACAACAGCAGGAAGAGATAGAGAGACGGCGGATGGCAATTTGATTACATTTAAGAACAGTTTATAACAATTATTACAACATCAAATACAATGTGATACATAGCAGATACATTAAAGAAAATAACATGCAACAAAATCAAAAAGAAAAACAACAAAGGCATGCACGATACAGAACGTCCGAAGCAATCAAAACAGTTCAAATTGATGTAATATAGTTCGAAACAATGTTCTACATTAAAGTCTTTCTCTTTTTTTTTCCTTCCTCTTTAACACAATTCACAATGTTCTTTATAATCTCATTTCTGTTCTTCCTCTTTTCCTTCTCTTTTTTTTTTGACACAATTCTTTTTTTTTCTTTACAACAGATTGCAGCTTACGTCACAATCTCGTTTCTTTTACATTTCACATTAAAACATGAACAAAACATACCGTTACATTTTCTAGTTACAAACACCTACTATACAACAATCCATATCCTCACGCCGCAATCTCCCTCACCTCCTCAATCCTCTGTGTATGTCTTTCTCAACGTTGTCGTTGCCTCTCGTCATCCCCACCTTCTTGGCTGACCGTCCGTATCACTGCTGTCTTTTGCCAATTCACTGTCTCAGGCAGAACTGACCTGTTGCCATCTCACTGTCTCAGGCAGAACTGCCAAACAAACCCGGCTGGTCGCATTTTAAAGGGTGGTTTCTTAAACTCTGCTTGACCGGAAAAGGGTCAGAAGTCTCTTCCAAACCCATTAATTTCTCCAGAAACCGAGAGGACAAACGCTTTATCCGTCTGCCTGGCGCCAAACCACAAAATCAGGCCACAAGCACTCTGTTTCTCAACTGACCTCCATATCAATATATATGTAGGTATGTACATATATCTATGTAAATATGCATATATTTATATATTATTTATATTATTAGATACATATATGCATACATACATGCATGCATATACATACACATACATACATAAATATATGCACACACACACTCCTCTTCCAGAACTTAGTTTCATTGACTTGGACAAGTGGTCTCAAAAATCGTATATCACAATTTATCCTGGTTCAAGGTCCTGAGCTCAGTATTCATCACTTCGTCCCATGTCTTCCTAGATCTCCCTCTTCAACAAACTCCATCCACATAAAGTGATCGGTACTTCTTTATACGGCTATTCTCATCCACGTGTATCATTTGTCCATACCAGCACAGTTTTCTTTCTTGTATCTACGTATCGTTCCTTTTATACCCAGTTTTTCTCTCAATACATCTGTTCTATGTCGTTTATGCACACTAAGGTTGTATATCCAACAGAGCATGGTCACATTTCTTATTAGTGTAGCGTGGCAGTTTCAGCCATTTTGAAATATGACTATAGCGATTTCTAATATCTTCACTATTTGAAAGGCAAGGCAGAAATGATCTCGTTTAAGGTTACAGCCATCTTTGGCCAACTTGTTCCTGTTGTAAACACTAACCTGATTGGTTGACACGTGACGCGATTTGTCTCCACTTATTTCGCGCCACTGGCCAAAGCCAACCAATCACGGCCTTTGGTTAAGGTCCCATTTCTTAAGCTCGTTTGAGCCACCTTACTTGTATATAAGGGAGTGTTTTCAGTATACTTGCGTCTTTGGTTTCTAGTCCTTATGAGGACTAAACCTCTGACCACAGAGCTACTCAACATGTTCCAGTCACAGCGACAGACGATCAGCCACGACGACGCTAATGTACACTCACCACAGAAAGCCTTCTATCTCCGCCGCCGTCATCACCATCATTGTACCAACATCGTCTCCATCTACGAAGATTCAACTTGTACACGACAAGATAAATACAGATTCAACTCGTGCTGTTGGTGTGAAAATCTCACCACGGAAAAACAGTTGCAGTATATATATCTGAAAGAATATCTATATCAAGAGAAAAATAACCAAGCAAAACATGATATGAAGACGCTATAGTAAACCAAGCGACAGACATAACGTCATCGCCAACATCGTCTCTATCTACGAAGATTTAACTTGTACACAAGATAACTACAGATTCAACTCGTACTGTTAGTGTGAAAATCTCACCACGGAAAAACAGTTGCAGTATATATATATCTGAAAGAATATCTATATCAAGAGAAAGATAAGCACAACAAGTGATTCAACTAATCTCAGCTCCGAGACACAACATCTTGATATTGAACGCTTACACTTCGTGTACCTCATGAACAGTAAATCAATTTCCATCATTAACTCTATGCTCTGTACCTACTATGTCACACGCTTTCACCCTTATTGTATCTGTCACACACACGAACACACAGACACAAACACGTGTTGCATGCACACACACACACACGCACGCACGCACTTGCTAGCACTCACAACCTTCTAACATTAACACCATTGTAAATAAAATAATATCTATCTCTCAGACAGTGGAACGGCTTATAGTCAATTCATCTATATTCTGTTGGCACTGCATTGTATTTATGACTTATAATAATTCGTTAAGAATATGACCACGTGCGATCGTATTCCCTACACAATGCGACCACGTGCGTTCATAGTCTTCACAAGTCCTCTTGATCCAAGTCCCGTGTCTGCAATGCCACATGGTTGCTAAAATATGTGATTATTGTCATTCACTAAAGAATAATTGATTATACTTAATTACCAAAATATATGTGGTTTTTCCTCATTGAGCATTGCTAATATCAAGGAACTAATATAATTCAGATATTCTGATTGTCTCCATCCAACTCTTGCTATGTATGTCTTAATATTTACTCATTGGCTTCCGTACAAATAATTTGGATAGGTAATAAGGAGGGAGCTTTATAATCGAATTCTGCTGCTTGAGATCCATTTTTATATCGAAAATTGTACAGAACATAGATGGAAGACGAGAGACAGGACAGATAGATAGATAAATTGATAGATAGATAGATAGATAGATAGATAGATAGATAGATAGATAGATAGATAGACAGACAGACAGACAGATACATACATACATACATACATACATACATACATACATACATACATTGGGAGAGAGTGAGAGCGAGAGAAACGTACAGATAGAGAGAGAGAAAGAGAGAACATTACTAAATGTGGATTTGTTTGACACACGGCAATATTGTTATTTATTTGTCGCTAGGCATCTACATAGTTGCTTGGACCAGAAGTAATAAAAACGAACGATTCAAAGGCGCTAATAACATAAGGTGTTGGCAGCTAAGCTTATAACCCAAGTCGTTGCACCAAACTTAACAGAAACTCGCTTTAGTGAGTCGCTGGGAGAATGTGATGTCCTCTGTAATAAGGTTGTCGACTGTAACCTATCACGTTTTCAAATATTTGATTGGAAATAAAATAAAATGATTCTGTGAGAGATTTACGTATATGCACACACAACTCACGGTATATATAATGTTGTTTATATGTGTGTGTGTATGTATATATATATATACATACATATATATATATATATGTGTGTGTGATGTTGTATATATATATGTGTATGTATGTTGTATATATATAATATGTGTATGTCTGTATATATATATATGTGTATGTATATAAATATATATATATTATATATATATATATATATATAATATATATATAATATATACACACATATATAATGTATGTATGATATACACCACAACGTACTATGTATGCAAAACCATACACATACAAATGACAGGCGCACACATATACATATGTGTGTAAATTTGTGTATGCATAAATACACTTACACATACACACATATATGGAACTTCCACTTGGTTAATCGTCTTGCTAAAAATTGCAGCCAAATCTTCCTCAGATTACACTCTATCGTATCAAAAATAGACACATTGGATAGTGTATAGTTTTGGTTTCTCCGCACATAGCAAAATTTTCTGATGGGTCACCAATGGAATGCCTTGGATCATATCTAAATTAGCTTGATCAGGACTAACTTGCGATTAAATAATCCTTTCTACTCTAGGCACAAGGCCTGAAATTTTTTTGTTGGGGAGACTAGTCAATTACATCAACTCCAGTGTTTCACTGGTACTTAATTTATCAATCCCGAAAGGATGAAAGACAAAGTCGACCTCGGTGGAATTTGAACTCAGAATGTAGGGGCAGGCAAAATACCTATTTCTTTACTACCCACAGGGGGCTAAACACAGAGAGGACAAACAAGGACAGACAAACGGATTAAGTCGATTATATCGACCCCAGTGCGTAACTGGTACTTATTTAATCGACCCCGAAAGGATGAAAGGCAAAGCTGACCTCGGCGGAATTTGAACTCAGAACGTAGGGACGGGCGAAATACCGCTAAGCATTTTGTTCAGCGGGGTAACAATTCTGCCATCTCACTGCCTTCTTAGGACTAAATAATACCAAAGACAACAGTAAGTATGATGTTCGTAAAGTAAAGTCTACCAAAAATTCTTTCCCTTACATCAGTGCTTCTCAACCATTTTTTTTCTATAGACCCCCTCCACCTCCCTTGATTCTTGTTTGCCCAGATCAGTGCTTTTCAAACTTTTGCTGGAGCGGAACCCCAAGGAAACATTCCACTGGCTAGAGGAACCCCTGTGCAATAATTTAATAGTCTTATGCACACATATCTGCACAGGAGAATTAAAAATTACTGCCGATTTTAGCAGTTTTGTAACTTCTTGCGGAACCCCTGGACTGTACTGGCGGAACCCTAAGGTTCCGAGGAACCCTGGTTGAAAACCACTGGCCCAGATGGATCCTCATAACCATTTGATATTCAAAAAAACTCCTATTATATTTTTATAATTAAATATTATAAGGAATTGTGTTTTGTTGAAGTATAACCAATTTATTGTACATAAATTTTAACAACTAAATCTCATATAGACCCCCAAGGGCCATATTGTCCCTCTAGGAAACACTGCTCTACATCATACAGCAATGGTCCCTTGTCCTTAAGAACTTCAGTGAAAGCAGTGTTATTCTCCGCATAGCATAAACGGTGCTGTTGATAATGTTTTGTAAAGATATGAGCTCCAACTCTTTTATTTCTCTCTCACTTGGGCAAGTGTCTTCTACTATAGCCTTGGGCCGACCAAAGTCTTGTGAGTGGATTTGGTAGACGGAAACTAAAAGAAGCCTGTCATATGTGTGTGTGTGTGTGTGTCCCTTCATCAGCACTTGACAACTGTTGTTAGTGTTGTAGCAGAATGATTTACACTGTCATTATGTATGAGATGTTTTCGTTGAGTTGTCTAGGCTTAAATACCCGGGTATCGGCTCCACAAGCCTGTCATTCCAGCAGGTCACACGACCTTGTGATTAGCTGAATTTGTTGTTTGTATTGGTTGATTTCCCGCCATCCAATCATGTTGGCGCAACAGTGCGTTTTTCCTTATACAGGAAATTAATCACCAGCTCTAGGGAGTCTTCTGAACTCTACAAGAGCAACAATTCTCAACTGCTCTACGTCTTTGGCACATGCCAGTGACCACACACAACTCGTCCCTGAAAACGATGTATCTGACACCAGCCAGTCTCCGCTTTCATCTTCTCCACTAGACACCTGCCTACGTCGTTGCTGTATGAACATCACATGGCCAACAGACCATTGGCTGCCTCTACACACCACCACCAAACAGTACGTCAACTACATCTACAAGATCAACAGTCCAGCCTAACCACAAAGTCTCTCACACATTTTGTTGTAACCTGTTACATTTATTTTATTTCATGTATGGCAATCATTGTATTTTATAACGGAGAATAAATTGTTGCTTACCAGTTCGTTTCATCTGAAATTGTATATCATTCACAATTTCCTTATTATGCATCTTTATTATAGTGTGTTTACGTCTCCATAACTTAGCGGTTCTGGAAAAGAACCGATAGAATAAGTACTAAGTTTAAGGAATAAATCCTGGGGGTCGATTTGCTCGACTAAAAACCCTTCAGGTCCTTGTGAGTGGATTTGGTAGACGGAAACTGAAAGAAGCCCATCGTATATATATATGTGTGTGTGTGTGTTGTAAGTATATGTTTGTGTGTCTGTGTTTGTCCCCCCAACATCGCTTGACAACCGATGCTGGTGTGTTTATGTCACCGTCACTTAGCGGTTCAGAATAAGTCCTGGGGTGGATTTGCTCGACTAAAGGCAGTGCTCCAGTATGGCCGCAGCCATATGACTGAAACAAGTAAAAGAATAAAAGCATGGAGAAAGCGGGATTTAATAAAATACTGGAATTTTGAAGAGCTCGCAACCAACTAAACACAGCTTGTGCAGCTGGAAAATGTATGAAAAGCTTTTTGATGTTCCCATCCACTTATCGTTGGGAAAGGTTTCCAGCAACGTTTATAAGTGAAAACATGTTTCATGCAAAACTGTCAACTGAGATTAATATGTGGGTGTACCCCTTTGAAACTGTGCCAAGAATGGAGTTGCTTGTTAGAAAGAGACAAGTTAATTCATCTCTCAAAGATGTTGCATCAAATTAAAAGAAATTAATTTTTTTATATAGGTGCAGGTGTGGGTGTGGGGTTAAGAAGCTTGCTCAGAATCTTTGGGCAAGTATCTTCCACTATAGCCCAGGGCCGACCAAAACCTTGTGAGGGGGATTTGGTTGATGGAAAGAGAAACCCGCTGTATATCTTTGTGCGTGGTGTATGTTACATGTGTGTTTGTGCTGTGTTTGACCCTCAGCACCGCTTGACAACCGATGATGGTTTGTTTACGTCTTAGTAACTTAGCCGGAACTTAAAAGGAGACCGACAGAATAAGTACCAAGATTAGAAAAAAGTACTGGAGTCAATTTTTTCGATGAAACTCTTGAATGCGGTGCCCCAGCATGGCCGCAGCCCAATGGCTGGAACACGTAAAAAAAGATAATGCCAGGAATTTTCACAGAGGGAATAATCAATTATATCAACTCTCATACTTAACTGGTATTGGGCCGTTCGGAAAGTTCTAAATGTTTTTGAAGATCAGAAATAAAACAAAATTATTTGCATTACAATAATTTTTATTCATCAAAATACCCTCCAGTTTTGTTAATGATTCTAGTCCATTTATTGAGCAGCTTCAAAATTCCATCTGCCGGTGGCACGTAAAAAGCACCCACTACACTCACGGAGTGGTTGGCGTTAGGAAGGGCATCCAGCTGTAGAAACACTGCCAGATCAGACTGGAGCCTTGTGCAGCCTCCTAGCTTCCCAGACCCCGATCGAACCGTCCAATCCATGGAAAACAGACGTTAAATTATGATGATGATAGAAATGAACTGTCTTGGGAAAAAAAGAAGTTATTAGAATGGTTTTTGATTGCTCTGAAATCATTTTCCATTTTAAAAATTTTGTGAGGACCTAAACAGACAGAAGCCAGATGATGTAATATCAGAAGAGTATAATGGATGCAGAAAGAGATCCCACTCAATTTTATGCAACTTTATGTGGGTAACCAAAGACACACGGGGTCTGGCATTGTGCTTTTGGAACACAGCCTCTTACCTATTGGGTAGTTCTAGCCTCATCTCTTCTTTTATCTTTTACTTCTTTCAGGCATTAGATTGCGGCCATGCTGAGACACTTCCTTGTGGTAATTTTTTAATCAAATGTATCGACCCCAGTGCTTACTTTTCCAAAGCCTGGTGCTCATTCTATCGGT
This sequence comes from Octopus sinensis, assembly GCF_006345805.1. Lineage (NCBI taxonomy): Eukaryota > Metazoa > Mollusca > Cephalopoda > Octopoda > Octopodidae > Octopus > Octopus sinensis. The sequence continues at coordinate 172,673,294 of NC_042997.1, forward strand.
CTTCTTTACCGAAGCGCTAAGTCACGGGGATGCAAACACACCAGCACTGGTTGTCAAGCAATGGTGGGGAGAACAAACACAACACACTCATATATATATATATATCTGTAAATGTAATATGTGACAATTATTCGATAGCCACGATAAAACTCCGAGTTTTGGATGTCATGGTGGAAATTCACATCGCCATCTCTTCAGTTATCTGGCCATCGGAAAAAATGCTCTTTTTTCCGATGGCCGGATAACTGAAGAGATGTCGGTGTGGATTTCCACCCCGACATCCAAAACTCGGAGTTTTATCATGGCTACTGAATAATTGTCATATATTACATTTACAAATAAATTCCTCTATTTACATAATATCGAGGTCTCTTTCATTCTTTCGTTGTCTTACCATTTCTATCAACATATATATATATATATATATAGGGAGAGTTTATGAAAAAAACAAAAGACGAAGACAGGTGGTGTACAAAACAAACAGATGTATTAGTATAACACTCAGGAATAGAAAAAGTCTTTTACATTTCGAGCCTACGCTCTTCTACAGAAAGGGACACAGAAAAAAAAAAGGAGAGAAAAAATGTGTGCAGTGGCTGATGGGTTTCTTTCAGTTTCTGTCTACGAAATCCACTCACAAGGCTTTGGTTGGTCTGAAGCTATAGTAGAAGGCTCTTATCCAAGGTGCCACACACTGAGACTGAATACTGAGTCATGTGGCTGGGAAGCAAGCTTCTTACCATGCAGCCAGGCCTGCGCCTGGTGATTTTTTCTTTTTCATTCACTTTCTCCAACTGATGGCAGTACACATCAGAACTGATGGTTTGATGTGTCAAATTAGCTCATAATAAATAACGTCTTTGAAATCCCACCAGACAACAAAACATAATTTTGTACATTACTTTTTGGAACTTTCAAAATCTTTGCAAGCTTCTTGGTCATGATTTTTGGTTTGACTTCAATGTTTACCTTCAACAGGTCGTCACTTGAACTGAAATGCCTGCATATCTTAACTGTTGGTTTTCTTATAACACCTTTACCATACATCTCACAAGTGGTTTTACGTGTTTCTGTGGTGTGTTCAATCTTATTTAAAGAAAGAAAGCATTATGTATCGAATATGCAACTTTTGGTTATCCAGTTTTTACTTTGATAAGAGATGTCAAAAATAAGAGATATACTGGCTTTTTGCGTGAGATATAATCGGTAGGGGCCTTAAACAACAATATCAACAACGATGACAACAACAGCTCGTACTGACTTCTGTTTCATTTTCTGTTATTTGCAGTATTGTAGCTAAAACCCTACCCCTAAAGCCTTAAAACCAGTACAGACACAAGAACGATGTCATAAAAATCAGTGACAAACGAAAAATACACCGCCGATAGTTGTTGACAAACAACGGCAGTAATTTTATTCAGCTGAATACACGTCATTGATTGGTTGAAATTACCGAAATACGAGAATTTTACGGTGAAATTACTTCGTAAGTATAAGTGTTTCTCAAAAATGCTAACAGTAAAACATGTTTTATATGACACATTCTACTAGTGTCCGAAGTTTTAAAGTGTTTAGTTACAAAAGATTATTTTTTAAATCTGTAGGTCAAAAGGTAAAGATCCTAAATTTACTATAACGATACTAATTTAATGCATGGAATTCATTGAATGATTCAGCAAAGGGCAACTGTTTCGATGTTAGACATGCAGTATCAGCTGTATGCATTAACACATAACACTGTTAAAAGCACGGGACAAGAGTTCAACTCCATAAATACATAAAATATATCAAGACAGAGGCAGATGTTAAACTGCTTTCTTTAGGTGTCATAATAAAAGGAAAGTGTGCATGTGTGTATTAAGTTGCTTGCTTGTTCGTTTTGCTTTTAATGATTAGGCTAATTTAAAGAGGTATTTAATTCTATGAGAGTGTATAAAACAGTAATAATTATTTCTTTTATTGACCACAAGGTTATAAAATACTAATAATGGATATATATAATATTGTATGTGTATGTATGTATGTATGTGTAAAAAGGAAGTCTTTGAAAATACAAATATATACATATGTATATATAATACTGTTTGTATTATTGTTTTCAGGCAGACGTAGTTACAGTCCACTGAGATTCTTTCGTCCTTACAGACAAGTGTGCGTGTGTGATTGCTGGTCTCTGTGTTTATGTGTGTGTATGTATGCATCTGTATACATACACATACATATTTAAATTTGTAACCTTCTGTTTCATTCTTTTAAATTCATAAACGTATGTGTTGGGGTACATGTGTGTGTATATATAATAATAATAATAATAATAATAATATAATAATAATAATAATAATAATGAAATTATTGTATACAGTGCTCAGGTGCACCACAAAAAAAAATACTTAGGTTCTACCGAGACTTGAACTCGGATCGCTGGATTCAGAGTCCAGAGTGCTAACCATTACACCATAGAACCTCACTTATAAACATTATATATATATATATATACATGTATATGTGTGTATACACATACATACATATATATGTATGTGTATACATACTTATGTATATATGTATATGTATGTATATATACACACGTGTCTGTATACATACATATATATGTGTGAGTGTATATATATATAATTTCTGTAATATTTTGCTTCTATACTTTTTAAAAATTTAGATGAGTGTATACATTATATTTTATCTCTGCATATATACACACATAACCGCTCACACACGCGCAGCCCATTTATGGGATAGGAAATATTCTTTAAGATCGTCTCTAAACCTACATTGATTTCATTCTCGCTAAAATCAATTTTGTCAGTGTAACAGACGTATATTAGTTGGGGTCGATGAAACTTACGTTTTAAGCCAATATACGTAATATTGGATCGGAAGCTGTAGATTTATAGTCTGGCAGCTTGTAAACAGCCGTTATTACATTACAACCACGTTATTTCCATATAACGTATAGGCGGAGAGAAAGCTATCGATTTATTTATGGCTAGCGGATAGTTGAATAGCTTAGTGGGTAGTTTCTATTAAAGACTGGCTTTTGGTTAATCCGTTGTCCAAGGTAAAACCATCACATGGCCATACGATGTCTTTGTAGGAGTTAACTTTGTGGATCTTTTCCTTTTGAACGGCATATGTCAACACAATTTCTAGTTAACTAAACACTTTAAAACTTCGTATACTGGTAGAATGTGTCAAAACAAAACATTTTTTTCTCTTGGCTTTCTTGAGAACATTGTAATTTGTTTGTTTAACGTAGTTTAATTTTTCGAATTTTAACCAATGAATTGCCTCTAATTGAGCTAAAATCATTTGCTGCGTCTAAAAGTGAAACAACATCCTGTCACTAACCCCCACCCTCACCCTAACCCTAAATTTTAGCCTTTCGTTTTTTTTTCTTAATTGTTAAATTAATTTAAGGATAACAATTAAGAAAAAAAAAACCGAAAGGCTAAAACGAAAGCAATGGAAAATAATTTAAACAATTAACAAACAAAATAATTCTATAATTTTATGCTCACGCTTTCCGTACGTATACATATACGAAAGGCTAAAATGAAAGCAAAAACTCAAAACAAAAACAAAATGAATAATTTTAGACACACGCGTAACAATTAAATTAATTTAACAATTAAGAAAAAAAAAAAAACGAAAGGCTAAAATTTAGGGTTAGGGTTAGTGACAGGATGTTGTCTCAGTTTTAGACGCAGCAAATGATTTTAGCTCACTAGAGGCGATTCATTGGTTAAAATTCGAAAAATTAAACTACGTTAAACAAACAAATTACAATTTTCTCAAGAAAGCCAAGAGAAAAAAATGTTTTATTTTGACACATTCTACCAGTATACGAAGTTTTAAAGTGTTTAGTTAACTAGAAATTGTGTTGACATGTGCCGTTCAAAAGGAAAAGATCCCAATTTACTCCGTTTCATAGACTCGCTGAAATGTAAATATGAATAGATAAGTAACAATAATTATAGTAAATAATCTCTACAAAAACAGAAATCAGAAATAATTATGTGGGAGCGGGGAAAGGATATTTTTTTTTAAATGGCGTAAGAATAAAAATGTAGAAAATACATGCATGTAAATTTGGAGTAAAAATATCAGCCAATTAGCAACACTGATTTCAGACTCAACAGCATTTAGCTATTAAAAGGATGGTTGTTACGTGCATGTAACATTCAAACATCCATTCGAATATGCTGTGTCAGCTATCACATTTTCCAATCATAAATGCGTTGCTTCTTATAGATCGGATACAAAATGGTTTAACATGCAGTTAAGTGTCTTAAAGATATGAAAATATATTGTGTCAGAGACCGGAAGTGATGACAGTGAAACTCCATAAATTCTTCATGAAAACGATACATAGAATTTTTTCAGGATCTTTGAACCTATATTGTCACACGTGCTCATACAGATATGATATTAACAAGGCGGCGAGCTGGCAGAAACGTTAGCATGCCGGGCGAAATGTGTAGCCGTATTTCGTCTGCTGTTACATTCTGAGTTCAAATTCCGCCAAGGTCGACTTTGTCTTTCATCCTTTCGGGGTCGATAAATCAAGTACCAGTTACGCACTGGGGTCAATGTAATCGACTTAATCCGTCTGTCTGTCCTTGTCTGTCCTCTTTATGTTTAGCCCCTTGTGGGTAATAAAGAAACAGATATTAACAAAGCAGCATTTGTTCTGCATTGTCACCTGAGTTTCTTCTTGGCGTTCACCGCCTTTCGAAAGTCTATTAATGGATGTTCACATAGAGCAACAACATTTAAGAATGGTTTACACTTCACAACTAAATATGCATCCTAAACTAATATTTGATGTCTACTTATCAGATATTGAACACGTCTCTGGTAATATCCTCCAAAGTATTTCGTGTGCATGATTGAGGATATCAATTGGACAGCATTTTCCTGTTCTCTTTCTTCTGCATCAAACACCCAATTCCTTTTATTTACTTATCCTGATGATATTCCTGGTGCATGTATTTATGAATTTAAGGGATTTTAGTATCGTCACTTCCGGTGCAATTCACTTTCACTTTGTTTTTACAACACTAAACTGTACGCTAACCCAAATTGTAACCAGGTTAAAGAAAAGTACAAAAATGATAGAAATTACCAAAGGATGTCGATTATGCAAAGATTTAATAACTATAAACTCTAAAACACCAAAAATTCAATAATAAACATATGCTCGTCTTTGGAAATTCCACTTTTGAATGGACGCATTAATCTATGACTACTATTTGTTGTTGACATTGAATTCTGTGTTTGCTTTGATATATATCTTAGGACAATTTTCGTGTGATGTAGTAACAGTCAGACACAAATTTTGAAATATATAACCTGTACAAGAATTGTATTGGTTCATTTTGCACAAAAAAAAAAAATGTTTGACTATTCAGGCCAGCATTAAAAAAAAAAATAATAATTTACCTAGAATATATGTTGAATTTTTTGAAGAGGATTCAAAAAGTGTGATGTACGTGACATTGCATAAAAGTTTTTCTACCTGAAAATATGAACAGCTAATTCTTCTGAATTTCTCTAGAGCAGCATAATAAAGCATCACGGTACTGATTTACATTGATCTCGAAATTTCAGAAAATGCTAATAAGTTTGGTGGACAACAATGTCTGAAGTCAAAAGTTCTCATTTACCTGATGTGATGTGTGTGACAAAAATGGATGTGACATTTTCAAGAAACAATATTTTCAATATCTTCCAAGTTGCATAGATCTGGAAGAACTTGCCCTAGTATTGACATCTGGTTGAAAATGAACCATTTCAACATAACTTTAGAGGTATATAATGATTTTTTCGAGCATTCTAAAAATTTTTGAAAATTCATGAGAACGGCCCCTGAGCATAAAGTTCACTTCCATTTATGTTGCACAATTTCTGAAGCAGTCTGTATAACTGGAACTTTCATAGTTTCATACTTTTAATAAAGCGGAGGCGCAATGGCCCAGTGGTTAGGGCAGTGGACTCGCAGTCATAGGATCGTGGTTTCGATTCCCAGACTGGGTGTTGTGAGTGTTTATTGAGCGAAAACACCTAAACCTCCACGAGGCTCTGGCAGGGGTTGTGGCGAACCCTGCTGTACTCTTTTACCATAACTTTCTCTCACTCTATCTTCTGTTTCTGTTGTACCTGTATTTCAAAGGGCCAGCTTTGTCACGCTGAATCTCCCCCGAGGACTACGTTAAGGGTTCACATGTCTGTGGAATACTCAGCCACTTGCATGTTAATTTCACGAGCAGGCTGTTCCATTGATCGGATCAACTGGAACCCTCGTCGTCGTCGTAACCGACAGAGTGCCAACAACTTTTAATAGAATCTGACCCAAGAAATAAGCTGTTCCTTAATACATCCCATCATGCTGATACACAGTTGTAATAAAATGTTCTCTGTCTACACCAGTGCTCTGCAACTGGTATGTTGCGGAACACTGGTGTGCCACAAGCTGATGCTAGGCATGCTGCAGTGTAACTTGAATATAATTTTTTCCACGATACTTTTAGTTATATTTTTGATTCAGGTGTACTGCCGAATTTTGTTAAAAATAGTGTAGCGCAAGGGAAAAAAAGGTTGTGGAGCACTGGTCTACATGGCATGGATATAGCGACCTGTCACTGTTGAAGCTCGGTGAGGTAGTGTTTCGAAATACTTAGTAAAATAACTTTTGAGAACAATTATAAATTAATATTCAACGACATGGCACAGTTCTAAGTCAATTGGCTCTCAACGATATTTTGTCTATGGAGCCCTTTAATTATTATTTTATTCTGGTGAACCCCATAGCTATTCAATGTTTAAAAACTAATTTTATCTATATACTTCTTTCAAAATTCTTATTTTACTTTTCACACATTGTGCAGGTTAAACTATGTAAAATGTCAGAAAAAGAAACTAAGTGGTTTCTTGCAATAAATACATCTAAAGCAAAGTTTTTTCACGAACTCTTAAAATATTACTGTAAGTCTCCAATTTACTATTTTGTTTGTGGACCCCACCTCACATCTTATATGGATCACCAAGGGTCGCATTGACCCCCAGTTGAGAACAATTGCTTTAAGATAAAGTATCATGTCTCAATATACAATGTCTCCTTTCCAATTCTCTATTACTGTTAGCATTGATGTTTAAGTAAAGGAAACAATAACCAATAAACTTTTATAGAAGAGTCGATAAAACTTTCAAGAAAAACTATGAACCACCCAAGAGAGACGCACAGAAACAGAGTAAGACAGGGAGAAAGAGGAGAAGGAGGGGGATTTAGCTGGCTTACCAAATGTCCCGAAATTAGCCGGAACAGACCTGATTTAGAGTCTTTGCACTGATCTGTCTATAAGCTCATTCAGGAAAGATATATTAATGTCTAATGTAATGGGGACCTTTTAAAACTTAATGGGATATTAAGAGATTATAGAATTAGTCGTACGTGTGATTCTGTATGTCCAATAAATACTAAAACAAGAGAGTCAGAAGAATGAAAGAGGAAGTTTGCGAAACTAATGCAGGCGTATAGAGAGGAACTAAAGCAGATACTGCGTTAGTTAGAAAGTGGGTTACTGTGATATACATACTGAAAATTCTTCTTTCTTTTAAGATACATAATAATATGTATCTCTTTTGAGATTAATAATAATAATAGCAACAACAACAACAACAACAACAATAATAATAATAATAATAATCCTTTCTACTATAAGTACAAGGCCTGTAATTTTATGGGAGGGGAGCTAGTTAATTACATTGACTCCAGTGCTTGACTGGTGCTTAATTTATCGACCCTGAAGGATGAAAGACAAAGTCGACTTCGGCGGAATTTGAACGTAGGAACTAAGACTGATGAAATGCCGCTTAGCAGTCTATCTGGTGTGCTGAAGATTCTGCCAGTTCGTGAATTTTTGTTTCCTTTTTCCCCTTTATTTTCTTTGGTTTCTTGTTTTCATTTTTCCCTTTTTTTTCTCTTTCTTCCTTTTTCTCTGTCTTTCTTAACCCTTTTTTTTTCTATCACATAACTTTGTGAATGAACAAGCTGGTGTCTTTATTTTAATGGCCTACCAATGTATACAGTGAGTTTCTTTGTTCCAAGTGTCGGGAAGACACTTAGCAAGAAATGGAAACAAAATTGAAAGACGATGATGATGATGATGAGGATAATAATAATAATAATAATAATAATAATAATAATAATAATAATAATAATAATTGCCCTGATGCAGTACCAGGCAGTGGCTTCATGGCTTCTGATCTTAAACTGATTGGAAGTATTATCATGTACATTGTTTGTCTTGGTATAAAGATGGGCTACAGCAAATATTCTGCTCAATACCACAGATTTGCTTGTCAGTTGTTGACCTTAACCAGTTGAGCATGTCCTTAGTGGCTGACGATATGTGCATCTCTGATCAGAGCAGAAGTAGAAGTAGTGGGGGAGCATCATAGCCATGTGTTGAGAGGGATCTTTGGGTTGAATAGTTCACCTCTGGAAACATGGGTGGTTCTTTCAACATCCTTAAACAACCCTTTCAGGAACCGTTTGAGCGGGATGGGCTACTCAACTGAAGAAAATTTAACTGGGCCCCACCTGCAAGGTCATGCTGTTTATCTTGATATGATAACCATGTCGCGCACATTGGTTGTGATGCATGTGCCTAGTGTACCTTTATCAGACGGGTAGTCATGATGGGTATATTGGGCTTCGTAATTACCCCAGTGTCACTTTGATGGCATGAACTGCTCTCTCACTCAATAATAATAATAATAACTGACAATAGGTGGTATAAACATGTGCCAAACAAGGTACAAGACAATGACCAGGCCACAATTATCTGGGATATGCCAGTTCAAACCGACATAGAAATAAAAGCTAATTGCCCAGACATAATAATCGAGGACTGGGGTTGGGGGAACACTTGCTTACTGATAGACATTGCAGTCTTTTCAAATCAAAATATTGTCCAAAAAGGAGTGGAGAAATTGTCAAAGCACAAAGACCTCAAAATTGAAGTATTCAAGACTTGAGGCATGAAGGTGAAAACAATACCAGTAATAATTGGAGTACTGGGCATAATAAAAAAAAAAGACATATGAACAAAAACGTAGAAGCTATACCTGGATCCTCAAGTCTACACACTATCCAAAAAATAGCCCTGCTAGGAACAACCCACATCCTACACAAGACATTATCAATTCAATAATACAATCTAAACAAAATAACCCACAAACACAAGACACACTCTATAAAGCAATTATCCAGTGAAATAAACTTCCACTAGCAAACTAGATAACCAATGCATTACACACTCAACACACAATACAAGCCGTAATACAACAAAAGACTGCACCATACCTCAAGAGAAAAAAAAAGCTAACACAATACAATACTGGGAAGAGTTTGTGCACTCCCAACAATGGAAAAGAACACACAATATTGTACATACCCCAACAATACAGAAGTATAGCAGATGATGCAGTAGAAATTTGCCTCAAACTATCAAATGTTAAACAATTACTATATTTTAACGTAACATAAAATTTGGAAAAAAAGGTTTTGTAAGGAATTATAATACTATCCATGTATAAGAAACTCACATATTTTAAGCCTAATTTTTGACAAAAAAGGGTTCCTTATACACGTTAAAATATGGTATATAATAATGATAATAACGTGGTCACAAAAAAGCCATATTTGCATATGCGGACATCACCTTCATGGAGATTGAACACTTAAGGTATAGGGGCGCTCAGCAACATACAGGAAGCACACATGGCATTAACAGAATGACGTATCGACTGAGAAACAAGCGTGAAGTTGCAATCTGTGGGCTTGCAACTTTGCATTTGGAGAGGCAAGTTCTTGACAGCCGGTAGGTGTTCCTTAGTTTTTAACCCTCGATTATGGGGGTTAAGAACTGAGAAGTGATCACAAGCTGCTGGCCAGTCCCATTAAAAAATTGACCAGAAGAAAGTTATCCCTGAAAGGTCAGGCGGAAGTGTAAACGTTTACACATCTCGGTGATGTACCAATGCCTGAAGCGGAATGTTTTACAAGAAGAATCTAGTCAAATGTCTGTCAGGAAATTCATCTAATACTAACACACATTCACTCCTATCATTGCATGCACCAGAGACTGATGCAACTGGGAAATACCTTGACCACTGCAACAATGACTATCACAACCAAAGCAAATCCAAATTATTGTGGGTTCCTTTTGTGAAACACGTCTTTCTGCAACACATCTCTTTGACCGAACTACAACTATGGGCCAAGGGTGTGGCTGTGTGGTAAGTAGCTTGCTTACCAATCACATGGTTCCAGGTTCAGTCCCACTGTGTGGCACCTTGGGCAAGTGTCTTCTACTATAGCCTCGGGTCGACCAAAGCCTTGTGAGTGGATTTGGTTGACGGAAACTGAAAGAAGCCCGTCATATATATGTATATATACGTGTATGTGTGTGTATATGTTTGTGTGTCTGTGTTTGTCCCCTCCAACATCGCCTGACAACCGATGCTGGGGTGTTTATGTCCCCGTAACTTAGTGGTTCAGCAAAAGGGACCAATAGAATAAGTACTGGGCTTACAAAGAATAAGTCCTGGGGTAGATTTGTTTGACTAAAGGCAGTGCTCCAGCATGGCTGCAATCAAATGACTGAAACAAGTAAAAGAGTAAAAGAATTGGGTGTTTGTCATCTGCAGTGTTGTCAGGTACTCACGGTTCTCTATCCACTGGTCAATGCAGTCTGTAGAAAAACCTAGCATTCTATATAATATTAGTGAAGGGTATGTGCGGCGATGGGTGTTGCCGAGAACAATTTGCATAGTCTCTTTTGGAGGGCTTTCAAGATGAAGACTATAGCCAACTCCCAAAAGCTTTTGACATAGCAATGATACAGGAGAGGCAAGTGGGCATTGGGTGTTACTAAGCTCTACAGGAATGAAGTGCCAACAAGCAAACTTTTATGACTTGCAAGCTGAGCGACGAAACCATTCTGCACACCATCAGTCAGTCAGTGTCCATGCATAACTGACTTGGGGACTTAGATCGAACAGCTAAAATCTGTAGTGTGATGGAGGAAAAGGACAACAGATAAAAGAAGCAAACAGGAGATAGAAATACAAAAGGCCTTACCTGTTAACCTCGGTGGAATGAGCGATCACTCTCAAGAAATAAATCCGAATCCAAATTCGGATTCTCACGAAATAAACACGTCCTTTCACGCTACCGTCTCTGCTCGAACTGACCACACGTGCTTCCTGCCCACGCATGCCCCGTGCCTGAGCCACCTGCCCCTGCAGTGCTCACTTTCGTCTACCTCATCTGCAATCCCCTCCACCAACACCACATAGCTCCATCACAGCCCATAGCACTACTAACACCACAAAATCAATCCTCATCCCTCCTTTGGTTGGGAACAACAACCATTCTTCCTCTACCTAGTGGCTGTGGTGAAAGAAGTAAGGATATTGCATTTGAAAGTTTGAAGGCCAGTGATTTCCCTTTCAGTCCACGTTCTCATCAACTTTTTCAAGATAAGAGTAGAAAGGGAAAGACTTTAACGAAAGATGGGTGAAAACAGAAGATCTGATGAGGTTGATGGGGCCTTCTCCAAATAAGCTTTTCTGAATAGTAGATACTAGGAGAAGGCCTTTTAATGTCTTCAATGCACTGAGTAATTCAGGACTTTGCATAGGTTTATAACCCAGGTCGGCTTCAAACTAAGAAGCCTATGATGAAAGACGTTCAAGTCATGACTATCAGTCCTTTTTCTTTCTTTTTTTTTTTCCTTTCTCAAATGTATTTTATTTAGAGCTATATTATTGAACTTGTGAGACCTTTCATATGTCACAAGAGAGATTTGGTTGTCGTTTCTAGGTGGTTGAACGACCTATTAGAGGCGCTTTTATAGACTTGATCTTAGTTTGTTTTCACTGGTTGCAACCGGCTAGTAGTTTTTTCTTTTTTTTTTTTTACTTTTAAAGTTTCATCTATAAATCAGTGCAGTTTTTCAACACTCCTGTTGGAATAATAATCCTTTGAAATTTGGTGGGAGGGGGCCAATCGATTAGATCGACCTCAAAAGGATGAAAATAAAGTTGACCTCAGCAAAATTCAAACTCAGAACATAAAGACAGGCGAAATATCACTAAGCATTTCGGTGGGATAATGATTCTGCCAGCTTGCCACCTTCCTATTTGAATAATAGTAACACAGATGGAGTATCCACGGATTTAGATATCCAGCTTATACGTACATTTGATTCTACCATAGGCACAGGCATGGCTGTGTGATAAGAAGTTTCCTTCTTAACCACATGGTTCTGAGTTCAGTCCGACTGTGAGACACCTTGGGCAAATGTTTTCTGCTGTAGTCTCATGCCAACCAAAGCACTGTGAGTGCATTTGGTAGACGGAAACTGAAAGAAGCTTATCGTATATATATATGTGTGTGTGTGTGTATGTATGTATACACATATATATACTAAACATAAATGTATACATATATGTATGGATATATATATATATATATATATATATATATATATACTCTTTACTCTCTTTTACTTGTTTCAGTCATGTGACTGTGGCCATGCTGGAGCACTGCCTTTAGTCGAGCAAATCCATCTACCAAATCCACTCACAAGGCTTTGGTTGGCCCAAGGCTATAGTTGAAGACACTTGCCCAAGGTGCCACGCAGTGGGACTGAACCCAGAACCATGTGGTTCGTAAGCAAGCTACTACACAACCACTCCTGCGCCTACATATATATATATATATTTATATATAAATGGTACCTTTCTAATTTGGTAACAGTTGAAATCTCAGGCAGATATTTTAACAAAATGCATTTTTTCTTACAAGGGAGAATACTCTTAGCATCAGCTTGTATTATCTCCCTTCTCAACAGCCTTAACTGTAACATTTGTGAGAGTCAAGTTAGACTCCAGTCTTTTTCGGTGCGATATCTATTACACTTTCGCCACTGCTCTAAGTAAATTACAGGGGAGTATTTATTACTAACTTCTAATCCAAACTGGTTGAGTAGTTAAGGTGTCTTCCAGCTTGACTCACCAGTCTACTGTTCACACCCTGCAGTATCTCTGAACCATTCACGTACGTCTAAACGCATCGGCTAACTCCGTTGGGGCAATAAACATTTAATACTATGATGCGACAAGGGAACCTCTATGCGGTCGCTCGACCTGCTAGAATTAACAGCCAAATCTAATTCAAATCACATCTTAAAAAGAGGGAAGGACATTAAATAATGTAATCTGAGATACTCCTAAAAACGCGGGACGGACATAGCAGAAAGGCGTTTATTTGGTCGCAAGTCTGCTCAATCAAAGTTCATTTGAGTTTGACCGACATCATAATACTCCACGAAGGTTACCGAGGATGGCCTAGAATCTTCTCCGATCGGTCTCATCTACTAAAACAAATAGAAATCAGATTCAAACAGCATTTACTTGGACAATGCACAAGCAATGTTTGCTGGGCCGCTAATTGCAAGGTTCTTGTCATCGTTTGCGGCTCGCTTTACCGAGATGGCAGATGATGCCCGTGAAGGGTGCTTGGCTTTTTCAACGCCTAAGTCTTGCCATCGCCAGTGGTAAATGCCGCGAGAGTGTTTGCTTGCTTCAGTAGGTGTGCGACCAACTGTGGCACTTGGTACTGCATCGATGTTTTCCCTTTCTCCTTTTATTTTTGTTTGTTTTTGGTCTGTATAGATTATACAACAAAATATTAGCGTGTATATATATATATATATATATATATATATGTAATGATAAGAAAGAAAAAAAGATTCAGGTACCTGAAGTAGTAACTAATTCGATCGTGGGTTTCATATATCATTGAAAGTTTGACTATTATTTCTCACTCATCGAACAGCCACTTTAGAAGCTCCCTCGATGGCTGAGCATGCAGAGGCAAAGGAAGGAGAATAATTTGATGAGCTTGAGTTGAAAGGGTATGCAGATAGCTCCCAGGAGTAGAAGCTGTTGTAAAAAAGCGGAGTTTGTAGTTATAGTGTGTGTACACATGCGTGCGTGTGTGAGTGAGGGAATTTATCATTCACACTCAGTCAAATAGTCACCTTTCAGATTTATTCTGGGATATACAGTAGCTGCATTATCCCATAAATGTGAGCACTATTTTTGTGTGGATCTTACTTGAGGGTTTGTAACTGATCAGGGCTGATGTATATTTCCTGGTTCTAGAAATTCTCACCATTGTGATACCATTATAAAGATGATATATATGTAGAGCTACCATAAGAGATTGTGAAGTCTAGTATTTGTAACAATTTTGATGGTTTTAAGTATGTCTTATTTATGACTAACCAGTGTGAGGTACAAAGCAGTTTGCTGTTTAATCATAGAGTGCTATTGAAAAGACAAGAGTATCAAATTCTTGCTGAAGGATCTTCTCGAAATATCTGCTGAGGGTTCAGTGTATGTTTGGTGTGTGGTGTTTAAAAGCATGTAGATAGCTCCCAGGTGTAGAAGAGTAAGAAACAATAAATGGTGAGATCAGCTATATAGGTGAAGTGATTATAAGATTATCTGAAGTGATTATAAGGTGTATAGAAGGAACAATGTTGGAAACATAACAGAACCTTGAGATACACCAGAGATAGTAGAATGTGAAATGGAGAGAGTCTTTTTGGTGCTCTGCGCAAAGTTGCTGTCTAACAGGTAATGTCTAACTTAAGAAATGAAAGATAGTCAGAGACCATAGGCAGGCAATTTAGCTTGGAAATTTTCATCATTTCATTGCTTATTTGAAGCAAGTATGGTGATCATTTAGCAGTTTCTCACCTCTCCACACAGCTTTTTGCATTTTCTTCAACAATAGGAAGTATGGAAGAGGTACACCAAAGTTGATAGAGTATGACATCTTTTGAACCACAGGGTTTAGGTGGCAGAGAGGAGACGAAGCAGTGTTCCACCGTCCGGATTGTTTCTCTTTATTGGCAAGTAGCTGAGCCACAGCTGTAATCCCATCTAAGTGAAGTAGATATTGATGATCCCACTCATTGTTCTTAGATAAATGAGTATATTCCAATGATCCCATAGTGCTTCTGAATCAGGAATGAGATCTTTGACAGGGGCAGAAAAAGTACCCATCTTGGAGAAAGATTGTTCTGAAACTCCCCCTGCCAAAACCTAAAGTTTGGTCTCTTCTCAAAGTATTGGACATGGATGAGGAAGCTTCTTCATAATTTCTGTCATTAAGCTAGCCTGAAGTTGATATCCATGGAGAAAATGATGTTTCTCATTAACAGCTTTCTCATCTTGACTCAACTGGCAACTTCTTACCTGATATCAGCAGGGCCAATGCCAGCAAGGAAATGCAAGTTGAGTTTATTGGTGAGTTTCAAGCAACCAGTAATTAGGGAGCTTGTATTGTTCAAATCCAAGTCAAGATTCTTAACATGGGTTGATCCTCCCCGAACAGGACATGCATATTCCGTAGTGGAATAGTGCTAGATGTGAGAGGTATGTTCTGTGTGATATTATTTTGATAACTGGCTTTCAATTTGCTTTCTTTCTTTCTTTCTTTATTTATTTATTTATTTTTCTTCCTCTCTTCCTCCCTCACTTGCTTTTTTTTTTTCACATGCAATTTATACAAGAGAGTGTAATCAAAGGATTTACTAATGTCAAAAGCAACAACATTAATTTCACCAAAGTTCTTAAGGTTTACAGAGCTCTGTTAAAAGACATAAAGAGAAGTCTTTGATGAGTCGGAGCTATACCAATGACCACTGAGCAGGGAGAGATAGATAGATAGATAGATAGATAGATAGATAGATAGATAGATAGATAGATAGATAGATAGATAGATAGATAGATAGATAGAGATAGAGAGAGAGAGAGAGAGAGAGAAAGAGAGAGAGAGAGTTGGGGAGGAGAACATATATGTATTGAAATATAAATAACTTAATGCTTAGGCAAATGTAGTGTCATTCCTCTCTAGTTAAGAGTTCAAATTTCACTGGTACCAGTGAAATAAGTTATAACTGATCAATTCAATGAATTTGTACTCCTTCACCTCTTTTTGCCTAATGTCAACAGCAGTTGAACTCTCAACTATTCAAACTAAATAATTATCACAAAGGTGGGATAACTCTCTGCTGTAAGAAGTGATATCAGTGTAAAGTTGAGTGTTTCCTTTAGCTTGTAGTGCTGATTTCAGAGTCTCTTGTTAACTCTGCTAACAACACAGCCTTGCTTTGACTCTGTGTATGTGTGTGTGTGTGTAGCTACACTAAAGAGTCCTCAAAAATGATTTCAATAACTGGGAGTTTTTTTAACCCAAAATGATACAGGGAAAAAGGTTAATGGATTACATAGGAACTAAAATCAGATCCTTTACCTGGTCATTAGACCAGCTAGAAATAGCAGCTAAATACTCCTCAAATCATACACTACCATTTTATTTTTTTTTTAAAAAAAGGTAAAACACACTGGACAATATAGTCTTCAGTACTCAAAAAGATTAGTATGGATGAAGCTTTTTAATCAAATTACAGTTTGACTATGACTGATCTAGAGATAAATGACCGGCATACAAAAATATCTATGAATAAATCTATGAATAATCATTCCAGATCTTGCTGTACACAGTGCAAATAATGATTTTTTATTGGTTGGCAGATATAAATACTGATCAGCAAACAATTTTTTCACAAAGTATAAACACACTTTCATCTTAAAAGGGCGGAGGTATTTTCCTCTGACACACACAACAGCAACTCATATTTTGAGTCTAAGCCAGCCTACATAAGTTAAAAATAAATATGCGAATAATATCTCTAAGTATATAAATTTCTCAAAATGCATACACCTACACACATGCCTTATATTTATTTGTAAAGTCCAACCCCTCCTCAAAGCGGTAGGGTGGTGTAAATGGACAGTGTCAGAGCTATGCCGTTGGGAACTTAGGTTCCTGGTAGGGCCACCCAAGGCGGATTAGTCTGGCACCGAGCGGTATTAGGGCCACAGCCTGGCCAACGGGTCTCTGGGGAAAATTCGAAGAGGCATCTGATCAGCAGCCAGTGGCTTCGAGGTTGTTCTGTCCCTGCATCTGTGGAGACTTCGCGGCAAACAGGGCGTCCCGTCACTCGGGATATGCATGCGGAATGTCGGGGACTGCTTGTGAATTCAATATTCCCACGAAACTTTTTTTATGAGAAGAAGCTGGTTCAACCCGCCCTGGGCGAATGCCATCACAAGTACAAGTAAGTAAAGTATGTATGGGTTGAGGTTTCTTGTTTTTCTCAAGAGTTACTTGTGTTTTAACTCTAGATCAGAGTTTCTCAAATTTTTACCTGTAGAGCCATTTGGTTCCTGTTTTACTCAGATGGATCCACATAACCATTCAATGTTTAGCCATTTAGCATTTAAATCAGCCATATCTGGCAAAATAATTCTACCTGTTTTATGTTCAAACTGGCAAGATTTGGCTTCTCCCATCAACCCTACTATGTAATTCTAAAAATAAACAATCACATCATTAAAATCTCAAAATAACAGAATAATGCTTGATTAATTGAAAACAATATGAATTAATAAGTATTATTTTTGACAGAATTTTCTAAATATACTAAAGGGATAAAAAACCATATTATAGTTTTATAATAATTAAATATTATTAAGAATTGCATTTTAAAAATTGTTAAAATATTTTGTATATAATAGAAGTTTAATCAATTTTTATGAATTTGTGTTGCAAGATTCCTGATGTCAAGTTGTGTGTTGAAACAAATATTATACAGTTCTATATTTAAGAGATGAGGAACTATGTACAATATTTACATTTGACGGATATTTGTCCTCATTTTGGTTGTTGTTAACACAACGTTTCAGCTGATATACCCTCTAGCCTTCATCAGGTGTCTTGGGGAAATTTCGAACCAGAGTTCTCATTCCTTAGGTATTTTTCAATGTTATTATTATTATTATTATTATTCAGGTCACTGCCTGGAATCGATCTTGGAGTTAGTAGCCCGCGCTCTTAACCACTACGCCATATGCCCGTGGGCATTTCCACCATCCATACAGTGTAAAGAGAGGGATTGCTCAGTGCCTAAAACATTGAGCTAAGTATATTAGTAGCGATCATGATACACACCACGAAGAAATGATCATGCTCAGTAACAATCTATTAAGCAACAACAACCCTAAAAACGTACTATCCGCTCCAATTATGAAGAAAAGAGGGGATGAAACCAATAAACTATCCACAGTCTGTCTACCCTATGTGAATGGCCTCTCCAAAAAGATGCAAAAGATATGTGGCCCATATGACATCAGGACAGTATTCAAGAGTAATACAACACTTTGTCACCAGCAGAGGTAGGAGTTTGAGTAAAACAGATTTAGCTTTCATTACCTCTAGTTTTACCATTGTTGATGAAATAAGTTATAATAAGACAAAGAGTGTGTCTCCTTTGGTAACCTTGATCGCTAGAAATAGCAACCAAATATCTTTTAAATCACATACTACCACAGATCTTTCTCATATAGTACTCCCTGTTGCATCAGTATGCCACAGATCTTTCAAAGTTTAATTTAAGATTTTAGATAATCTTCACAAATGCTTGAGCTTCTAGAAAAATATGTTATTAGATACATTATTAATAATTTTGTTATACATGAATATAATAAATAAAAAAATAACCAAGCAATAGTTTTTAATATTTTCCTGATTTTTAAACCTTAAAACAATTCTTACTTTTTTTTTTAACTTTCCATGCAAAGGGTGACAGTAATTTTTATTTATTTGAGCACCAGAGAACCACAAATTTAAAATGATTAAGATCATTGTCTTTAAAAAAGTATGACATTGGTTAATGTAGTCTAGGGTAAACTATGCCTTGAAAAACAATTGTAGGATTGTCACAGTGACTATAATAGTTTTGATCACAGGTAGCTCAATTTAAGACTATGTGGGGAGTTAAACAACAATAAGAGCAACAAATATATGGTGGCTTGACATTCTATAAACAACAACTAAATCACCTTCCAATCATAATTTGACATCTTATTAAAAAAACAAACAAGATTTAGATAATGTAGTCCTAAATAGTTTTAGAAGGACAGGATAATCATAGCAAGAATCCCTTAAATCACAGGTTTGATGGGTAGGGGGTTAAAGAAAAACAACATCAAATCATAATAGCATTGGTTTCAGATTTTGATGCAAGGACAGCAATTTTAACGGGAGGGTTTAATCAAAACCTTCAACTTCAATACTTGGCTAGTACTTTATTTTATTGACCCTGAAGGAATGAATGGTAAAATTGTTGACTCCAATGCAATTTGATCTCAAGATGTAATGAGTCAGAAGAAGTACTGCTAACCATTTGTCTTATGTTCTAATGATTCTGCCAGTTGGTCACTTTACAAGTTCTTTGAATTTGATTGAAAATATTGAAGTCCTTCCTTGATAAAAGAATCAGTACAGGAAAAGGATGGGTCAGCAGAAATGGTACAATAGCATTTTGTTTCATTCCTTTACATCTCGAGTTCAAATCCCATTAAAACATTTTTAGTTGTCTTCAAGAAATCAATAGAATAATTACCAGTCAAATACCAGGGTTGGTTCATTGAATGTTTCCTCTCTTCAAAACTATGTCCTTGTTCTTACCTCAGAAGCTGATACTTAATTCTTGAGTATGGTAAGCATTGATGAGTAATAAGGAAACTCTCAATGCCATTTCCATTCTCATTTGAAACCCATTCATTTCCTTTATACTTCTTGTGCTCTCAAGAAAGGTATGATGACCAAAATTTAGATTCCCTTGCTCTCTTAACCTTTAGTACACTGCATTTGCTCTGGAATTGTTTTTCCTGCCACTGCCCTGTTACTACAGGGGAGAAAACTCATATGGTGACATGATACACCTACAGTGTACTAAAAATTAAACTTACAAGATTTGTGCTCAGTCAAAAGAAATATATATCTTTAATGCTTATATGAAATAAATTATTCTCGCACTGCCTTAAACTTATGATATTATCCTTTCCTTTTACATAAATACTAAATGAGTTTATAGCATTAACTATGATATTCCTTAATATTATGAAATATGACAGGAATAAACAGCTCACAGATGATTTGTAATTCCCTTAATTATACATATGTAAATTTACATAAATGTCATTTAACTCTATATTACTTCTATCTTGTCATAATTTTAAAATATGCTGTAGTAGCTGGTACATGATCATGTGACTTGTATCTGAACAGTGTGTTCACAGCAAGGGTGGGCAAAGACACGTGAAAAGTATTCATGAATCCTTTGAACCATCAGGTAGTTGTTGAAGCACTGCTGAAGACTTTGTCTTCAAGTAAAATGTCTTGATGTAATCTCTTCTTCAGGTATAATTGAAATCCTTTTAGCTTGACAAAGTCCATTTCTCTCCGAGCTGAACTGAACTTCTTAGAGTTTGATGGAATCTCTCTCTCTCTCTTTCTCTCTCTCCCTCTCTAAACTGAACCAAAATCTATTCAGCTTGGTGGAAATCCTTTTCCTCCAAGCTAACCTAAAGTCCATTGAATTTGGTAGAGTTCATCACCCTCCAAGATGAACTGATCTTTATTGAATTTGGTGGGATCCATTTTCTCTAGGCTAAATTTAACTTCATTCAGCTATGTTCACATAAAAACATTTAATATTGAACTACAAATTAGCATGACACATCAATTTTACAATGATCTCATGACTTTGAGAAGCTGAAATTGCCCAATTCTATGCTACCTCTTTCTAGTTAACTTCTAGCTGACTTCCTATTCAGTTTTAGTCCATGGCCAATTTCAAATATCTGATAGAAGCATTGTAATTCACATATATTACCAGGACACTTAGGTAAAGCTTGAATATCACAATATCTTACTCAACTGTTCTCTTAAAAACGTAGGGGTTTTGTGTCAAATAAAATTCAATATTTATATTTGTTTATCTCATGCTGTGTGATCAAGAGGTATAGTATCTGGTGAATTGAATTCATGCTCTTTCAATTCCTGGCTGAATGCTTTTTCAATTCACTTTTGTTGCTAAAATATTTGAGGCAAGCATGACTGACACACAACTCTTCATTGTCCCCCATGTTTTGTTCTTAGTGAGAAATGAAACCGATGTTTACCTTAAGTTAGATTTATTCTTCAATTATCCTTGTACCTTGAAAACAATAAACCCTGTTGATCTCAGGGCCATTGACTGGCTCCTGTGCTGGTGGCGTGTAAGAAGCACCATTCAAGCATGGTCGTTACCAGCGTCGCCTTACTGGCTCCTGTGCAGGTGGCACATAAAAAACACCATTTGAGCATGGCCGTCACCAGTACCACCTGACTGGCCCTCATACCGGTGGAACATAAAAGCACCCACTACACTCTCAGAGTAGTTGGCATTAGGAAGGGCATCCAGCTGAAGAAACTCTGCCAGATCAGATTGGAGCCTTGTGCAGCCATCTGGCTCACCAGTCCTCAGTCAAACCATCCAACCAATGCCAGCATGGAAAGCATACATTAAACAATGATGATGATGATGATGATGATGAGCACAAATCCAGTAAATTTAAGAGAGCAAGGGATTATAAATTTTGGTCAATATACCTTTTTTGAGTGCATAATGAGTGTAAAAGAAATTAATGGGTTTCAAATGAGAATGGAAATGCATTGAGAGTTTACCTGTTGTTCTTTGATGCTTGACATACTCAAGAACCATAAAGAATTTAATCGTAACTCTCACAGACCTATGTAATTTACTCCTGATATTATTGAACACAGCAATTAATTTTATATAATTTTTATTTTCTTCAAATGTTGTTAACAAAAATCTTAAGATGCATTTATACACACACACACACACACACACAAATGCACACACACAAATGCACACACACAAATGCACAGTCATCAAAAAGAAAGACTTCGGAATGTTTCATCAAATTATTGATCTTTGCTATAAATGCACACCTATACATCCATATCTCTTCAAAAAGAGGATTATTCTCCATCTTTTATGCTTTGACCAGTTTTTCCTCATGTCGCTATCATCATCATTAAACTTCATTCTTGAAATAACTTCAGAAATCTTAACGTTGAACAAAGAGAATTTTCAGCCTAAAATACTGGAACCAAACCTTTCTGTAAAATCACAATTCCGTGCGTCAAAGAAAATAAGAACGAAAAAGCAGAAACAAAAACAGAGGCAAAAATTCACGCCAGAAACATGAAAATGGCATCTATATTTAGATTGGCTTCCATATTTAAAGGCTTCACTTAATTCTTCTGTTTATAGAAATTGTAAATTTTGCGAACGAAATAAATTCTTGAAGATTTCGATTAATGTTGAGATTTGTTCAAATCAAGTAGCAACTACTTGACAAGAGACAAAACTAGATTTCTGTTGAAGGCTTCTTTCTGTTAGCATATTGTTTAGCACTTCAGATCTTTACATGGTTTGTTTTAACCATCGTGTCTAAGGCCATGCTGGAACACTGCATAGTGTTATAACAGATGTGGGTTGGAATTGTGAATGGATAGGCAAACAGTACAGGTGTGGCTATATGGTTAAGAAGCTTGTTTCCAGGCTCCTCATTCCTTAAGAAATGTTTCATTAATCTTGCCCAGGATATTAATTGTCTGGAAACCGTTCAGTGACGTGCAACCAAGAGAAACCCTCCATCAGGCATTTGCCATATTCTGAATGCCTTACTTCCCTGGGCATGGATACATTGAAACTCTGACGTCTGGCAGTTGACTTGGCAGACATCCATAACATCATTAACCATCTTAAAAACAATAACTCTGAGCACCTTTTCAAACTCCACCTGTCTAACACCTGCGGACATATTTACAAAGTCAGAAAACAACACAGCTCCCATGACTTTCGGAAACATTTTTTCACGCTAAGAGTTGCTGAAGCATGGAACAAACTGCCGGCATCAGTTGTTAGTTGTCGGAGTACTACATCCTTCAAAACTTCCATGCTTCCTGAGATTCGCCAACACTACACCTGATTTTCTCTCCTCCATACACATGCAAGCATGTATCTGACTCATACACTGTTCATTTCCCAGACATTTGTACATTACTGCGTATGCTTTATATGCACTTTTGACAAGTTGTGGTGCACCTGAGCACTGTATACAATAATTTCATTATTATTATTATTTAATTTTTGCACCCTTACTACTATCACATTTCAAAATAAAGAATGTCAATTTCCCAATTAATTATTATTTTTTGTAATCGAATCACATATAATACTGTGGCACAATATAGTTATTGATGTGTGGAATAGATTAAAGCTATTTTTAGGGTAAGTTAATAATTTTAATTTGAAAAGCAATCTTAATAAAGAATTATCTTTTTCTCTTTGTCACACTCACTGAAACACCATCATGCACGCACTGAGGCTGAGGGCACCTCAGCTTGGGAACACTTGGTGTTGGACAACATTATGCAATTTGCTGTTTCCATATTCATGTCAGCATGATCTGATTTGCAGAAGATTAGGTTGTTATTTCTTGCAGGCTGTGTGACCACATAGATACTATCTTTCTGTGTTCATATGCCAGCTGTTGTAGTTGTGGTTTAACCCGCAGGCCACCCTGTAATATTGGCATAGCCATGTGGTAAGAAGTTTGCTTCTCAACCATATGGTTCCATGTTCAGTCCCACTGTATGGTACCTAGGCAAGTATCTACTGCTAAAGCCTGGGGCCAACCAAAGCCATGTGCGTGGATTTGGTTGATAGAACTAAAGGCAGCCTGATGCTTGTGTGTGTGTGTGTGTGTGTGTGTGTGTATGTGTGTGTCTTTGTGTATGTGTTTGTTCCCCCACCACCATCATTGCTTGACAACTGGTGTTGGTTTGTTTACACACCTTTAACTGAGTGGTTTGGTAAAAGAGAACAATAGAATAAGTATATCAGGCTTTAAAAATAAGTACTGGGGTCAATTTGTTAAACTAAATCCTCCAAGGCAGTGCTCCAGCATGGTCACAATCCAATCACTGAAACTAGTAAAAAATAAAAGATAAAATTTATTGAACATCCTTGATCCTTGACCTCTGGAACAAAATCAAAGCGGCTTGTACAAATAAAAACATGATTCTACATAAGAAACTGCTAAGGTTAATTAAAATGACTTAACGACCATTTTATAGTATATTCCATTAACATAAAACATTATATTTAAGAATTTTGGTAGACATTCAGGGATTCCAGTATTGCGTACATTTAGTGCATAAACAATTGTTTAGGCGTCCACAAGGAAGCCTATAATTACTGGTTTTAAATTTTGGCACACAGCCAGCAATTTCAGGGAGTGGGGCAAGTTCATCATCATCGTTTAATGTTCGTTTTCCATGCTAGCATGGGTTGGACGGGTCAACTGGGGTCTGGGAAGCCAAAAGGCTGTGCCAGGCCCAGTCTGATCTGGCAGTGTTTCTACAGCTGGATGCCCTTCCTAACACCAACCACTCTGAGAGTGTAGTGGCAAACGAGGCTGGCAAACGGCCATGATCGGATGGTGCTTTTTATGTGCCACCGGCACGGGGGCCAGACGAGGCTGGCAACGGCCACAATCGGATCGGGCTTTTTATGTGCCACCGGCACGGAGGCCAGTCGGGGCGGAGCTGGCAACGGCCACATTTGGATGGTTCTCTTACGTGCTACCGGCACTGGTATCTCAGCTACAATTTCCATTGATGTTGAACGATTTTAATTTCGATTTCGATTACATTAACCCCAATATTCAACTGGTACTTACTTTATTGACCATAAAAGGGATAAAAGGCAAAATTGACCTTGATTGAATTCTAACTCTAAACATAAAGACAGACAAAATGCTGCTAAGCATTTTGTCAAGCACAATAATGATTCTGCCAGCTTGTTTTTCTAGAAGCCTGTAATTATTAAGATTAATTAAAATGACTTAATGACCGTTTTATAGCTGTTTCATAAGCATTAGAATTTTTATAGATATTTGGGGATTCCAGTATTGTTTATACATGGCGTATAAACAATACTTTAGGAGCCCAAGAAGAAGCATGTGATTACTAAGATTAATTAAAGTGACTTAATAGCTATTTTATTATATGTTATATAAACATAAAAAGGGTCAACATGCAGTTTAGAGGTTTTAAATAAAACGAAAGTAAATTGACTGGAAGTGATGCCAATATCATCTCATAATTCCATAAAAAAGAACGCGAGAACATAAAGAAAATTATTGAAATCCCTTAATTTTATTTACAGAATTCCTTCATTATGCAGCTTCTACAAGCACCAACTAATACAGTGTCTTTAATAATGTTTTAAGTATTTCAAGGCAGTGAGCATGCCAGGTGAAATGCATAGTGGTATTTTGTCTACCTTTGCGTTCTGAGTTCAAATTCCGCTGAGGTCAGCTTTGCCTTTCATCCTTTTGGGGTCGATAAATTAAGCACCAGTTATGCACTGGGGTCAATGTAATCGACTTAATACCTTTGCCTGTCCTTGTTTGTTCCCTCTGTGTGTAGCCCCTTGTGGGCAGTAAAGAAATAAGAAATGTTAGCACACCAGGCGAAATACTTAGTGGTATTTTGTCTGCTGCTACATTCTGAGTTCAAATTCCGCTGAGGTCAGCTTTGCCTTTCATCCTTTTGAGGTTGATAAATTAAGCACCAGATATGGACTGGGGTCGATGTAATCGACTTAATCCCTTTGTCTGTCCTTGTTTGTCCCCTCTATGCTTAGCCCCTTGTGGGCAATAAGGAAATAAGAAATGTTAGCACACCAGGCGAAATACTTAGTGGTATTTTGTCTGCTGCTACATTCTGAGTTCAAATTCCGCTGAGGTCAACTTTGCCTTTCATCCTTTCAGGGTCGATAAATTAAGTACCAGTTATGCACTGGGGTCGATGTAATCGACTTAATCCCTTTGCCTGTCCTTGTTTGTCCCCTCTATGTTTAGCCCCTCGTGGGCAGTAAAGAAATAGGTATTTCGTCTACCTTTGCGTTCTGAGTTCAGATTCTGCCGAGGTCAGCTTTGCCTTTCATCCTTTCGGGGTCGATAAATTAAGTACCAGTTGTGTACTGGAGGCGATCTAATCAATCTGCCCCTTTCCCAAAATTTTCTGGCCTTGTGCCAAGAGGAGAAAAGAATATTCTAAGTATTTCAGAAAAAGCTGCCTAGGTACACTATTCCAATGTAATACACTCAGCAATACACACCACAGTGAAAGCAATACATTGGCTTGCATGTCAATGCATGGAAGTCAATACAGTTACATATAAACAATGCTATAACCCTGCATGACAAATGAGCTGCACAGAGGGAACCAACAGGAAGCAGTGTTGCTGTTCCGGTTGATTCTCATTCTATACATTGGTTATGCTGCACAGATTATTTACAAGAAATTATAAGATTTCATTGTTGTAACCTCTGGTCATTTTACTGTCATAATCATCATCATCATTTAATGTCTGTTTAGCATGCTGGCATGGGTTGGATGGTTTGACAGAAGTTGACCAGCTGGAGAGCTGCCTGGGTTCTATTTGTCTTTCAGCATGGTTATGATGCCCTTCCTAATGTAAATCACTTTACAGTAGTGTGGTAGGTGCTTTTATGTGGCACTGACATGAGCACTTTTACATGGCACTGACACAGACACTTTTACATCGCACTAGCACAGGTACTTTCATGTGGTACCAACACAAGTGCTTGATGGCACTAGCATGGGTGCCTTCACATGGCACCATTATGGATGACCATTAAACTGCATGTTAACCTATAAAAGATAATGCTCTTTTACTTTTTTACTTGTTTCAGTCATTTGACTGTGGGCATGCTAGAGCACCGCATTTAGTCGAGCACATCAACCCCAGGACTTATTCTTTGTAAGCCTAGTACTTATTCTATTGGTCTCTTTTGCTGAACCGCTAAGTTATGGGGATGTAAACACACCAGCATTGGTTGTCAAGCGATGTTGAGGGGACAAACACAGACACACAAACATATACACATACACACATATACATACATATACAATTGACAAACTTGTTTATATGACTGGTGTGTCCTGGAACTCTTACCAATGAATTTTGAGTGAGGAATTGCAAATGAAAAGAGTTGCAGCAAAGTTTGTACTTCGCTTGTTCACAGGAGATCAAAAGCAGTCACATCTCAGTGTATGCCGGGAACAGGAAGAACAGTCAGAAGTTGATCTGGACATTTTTATGAAGGTCATCACTGGTGATGAAAATTGCTGCCATGGTTACAACCCAGAAATGAAGCAACAATCAAGTCAATGGAAACATTTAATGTCACCACGACCCCAAAAAGAACGTCAAGTGAAGTCTAATGCCAAGACAATACTGGTTTGTTTCATCAATGTGAAAGGAATTGTCCGCATAGAATTTCTTCCTCTTGGTCAAACTGTTAAACAGACATTTTACTTGGCAGTTCTGAAATGTTTGTGAGACGTGGTGAGACGAAAATGCTCCAATCTGTAGCAAAGTGGAGAGTGGCGGTTTCATCATGACAATGCACCTGTGCACACCGCCTTGAGTGTGAGACAGTTTTTGGCAAAAATGGTATGAATCCACTTACCCACCCTCCCTATTCATCCAGTTTTGCTCCCTGCAACTTTTTTTGTTCCTCACAATGAAAAAAGAGAACTTAAAGAAAAGCGTTTTAACGATGTGGAAGAGGTGAAGGAAAAAAAGACAGACGTGTTAGAAGATGTCACTTCACAAGAGTCCCAGAACCGTTTTGAATGGTAGGAAATGTGTCTGGACTGATGCATTTCTTCAAATAGAGAATACTTTGGAAGTAATAAAAGTGTAAACATGTAAAGCTATGTGAATAAAATGATATTGCAAAATTCCGGTTTCTTTTCAGTACCCCCTTGTATGTGTACATATAGATGCATACATGCATATATTTATATGCACATATGCACATACATGCACGTTCATATATGCATGCATGCAGACACACACACAATTACAAATATATATTATTATTTACAAATCATATTTAGCTAGACACCATTTGTTAGATTTGTAATCAAAGTTCAAAAAAGTGTTACAAAAAGAGAGAGAGGGATGGGAGAGTGTGTGTGTGTGTGTATGTGTGTGTGTGTGTGTGTGTGTATGTGTGTGAGTGCATATGTGAGTGTATACATAATAGGAATAATGTAGGTATAACACTACTAAGATTGCTCCTTTGAAAACAATAAAATTTCAATCAGCTGATTTTGTTGGAGTTAACTCCCTTGCTTGTTTTTCTTTTCTAAGACACTTAAAGACTCCTTGAGGGAAATTTCATCTACTAACTGCATGAATAACCTCAGTTAATTGAAGTTTTTTTTTACTCATTATAGTACATATGTTAGACCCTTCAGTATATATGTTTAGTGTGCAGAACACGCCCCTGGGGTACACAACATTGCTTGCTCTTCCATGTCTTTCTTCTATCTGATTGGCTAAAAAAAAATGAAATAAGGACCCAAAATAAAAAATTGCTTGAAACTGGAATTTGATTAGCTAATCAACCATTGCACTAGAATTGTTGATCACTCACTCACACATACATTCTCTCTTTCTCTCTCTTCTCTCTCACTCATGCAGAAATGTATCCTTTCTCTCTCTGTCCTTCTCTGTAAATTCTTTTCCTATTTGTTCTGTTTGTCAGTTAATCCATCATTAACAGCATGCTACCACTTTCTCATTTGTCTATTCTGCAGGGGTTTGGTTAGTTGGTTGGTCTGTTGGAGAGGATTTTTGTTTTTTGACCTTATTTTTTTTTTCTTACCCTTCCTCTTTACTTGATTTATCTATAAATAGAACATTAGGTGCTTACAAGATAGATAATGTGAACTACAAAAGTCCTTATACCTATTGATCCAGTGCTCTCCAATACAGCCAGCCAGCCAACCAGCCAACCAGCCAGCCAGCCAGCCAGCCAACCTGCCAGCCAGCCAGCCAACCAGCCAGTTAGACTCCAGCCCACTTCACTGGAATGTGATTCTTTTCAGTTCCACTTTGTCACTGTATTTGAAACTTTCTGAATCATTTTGAGGTGAGTTGCAAAAAAGTTGATACAGTTAAATAATAGGATGAAATGTATATATATATATATACACATATAAAGTTACAGGAGCGGCTGTGCGATAAGTAGCTTGCTTACCTACCACATAGTTCCGGGTTCAGTCCCACTGCATGGCACCTTGGGCAAGTGTCTTCTACTATAGCCTCGGGCCAACCAAAGCCTTGTGAGTGGATTCGGTAGTCGGAAGCTGAAAGAAATCCGTCGTATATATGTATATGTATAGAAATGTGTGTGTGTATATGTTTGTGTGTCTGTGTTTGTCCCCCCAACATCGCTTGACAACTGATGCTGGTGTGTTTACGTCCCCGTAACTTTGCAGTTCAGCAAAAGAGACTGATAGAATAAGTACTAGGCTTACAAAGAATAAGTTCTGGGGTCGATTTGCTTGACTAAAGGCGGTGCTCCAGCATGGCCGCAGTCAAATGACTGAAACAAGTAAAAGAGTAAAGAGTGGATGGATGGAAGCACTCCGTCGGTAATGACGATGAGGGTTCCGGTTGATCCGAATCAACGGAACAGCCTGCTCGTGAAATTAACGTGTAAGTGGCTGAGCACTCCACAGACACGTGCACCCTTAATGTAGTTCTCGGGGATATTCAGCATGACACAGAGAGTGACAAGGCTGGCCCCTTGAAATACAGGTACAACAGAAACAGGAAGTAAGAGTGAGAGAAAGTTGTGGTGAAAGAGTACAGCAGGGATCACCACCATCCCCTACTGGAGCCTCGTGGAGCTTTTAGGTGTTTTCGCTCAATAAACACTCACAACGCCCGGTCTGGGAATCAAAACCGTGATCCTATGACCATGAGTCCACTGCCCTAACCACTGGGCCATTGCACCTCCACTAAAAGAGTAAAGAGTATAGGATTTTCTTCCCATAGTTTTAGTTGCTTTAGTTATCTTATTTATTTATTTATAGTAAAAGAATAAAAGAATAAAGGAATATATAAGATGATTCCAGAAGTTTTGAGACTTTTTTCAGAAGAGACATTTCTTGATTTCAAAAAAATTTCAAAATTCTAATCTCCTTCAGAGTAGGACTCTCTGACTTTAATGCACTTGTTGTAGTGCTTCGGCGACTTTGTGAAAATCTCAAAGAAGCCCTACAAAGTGAAGGTGTCTTAGACCCTAGTCACAGCTTCTTTTATCTTCCCCTTGTGGCCTAGTGCTTAGGATGCTGCACTCATGATTGTCAGATAGTGGGGTTCAATTCCTGGACCAGGTGGTGCTCTAGTGTTGTGTGTCAAAGAGTAGACTCAGCAGTTTCTCTGCATGTTGTAAGAGGCAAATGAAAATGGTTGAGGTAGGATTTGCATTTCGATATATCTGTACAGAAGGTATTGAGTTAACAACTACTACTACTACTACTACTACTACTACTACTACTACTACTACCACTACCACTACCACCACCACCACTACTACTACTACTACTACTACTACTACTACTACTACTACTACTACTATTACTACTACCACCACCCACCACCACTTCATAATTAAACTCCGCCTTGAATTTTGACAAAAATACAGCTGATTCTTACTAACTTGGAATATTTTGCTTGGGAAACAATGAAAAGTCACAGAGAGCATGGTCTGAACTGTGGGGAGTTTGAGGGACAGTTTTGATGCCCATCTTTGTTAAGTAGTTGGTTACCAGGATGGAATTGTGGACTGATGCATTGGCCTGGTGCAGGAGCTCTGATGTTTTGCAACGAAATATCTTTATGAATTCCCTCCAAACCTCCTCAGGGTACTCTTTGTCAACGATCTAGCCAGAAAGAACCCAATGGGTGTAGATAATGCTCTTTTTACTGTAAAAGGGATCGTCATGAGCTTTCCCATGGACTTGCTTTGCCTGGCTTCTTGTGCCAGCAAAAAAAAAAAAACAGATACTCAGCACATACAAGTTAATTCATAAGCAATCTGGAGCAGTTCATAAGTTTCTGTAGCATTTTTAAGCCAGTTTAACAGAAAACTTCATTGCATATCAAACTTCCAAATTGTCTTCATGTCCTGACTGCTATCTGCAGATTAGTGAGCTGTGACATGCAATGGTTAGTGATGTGTGTTCAAAGTGCTTTTACAGCTGTCTCCATCAATCTGGAATTACAGAAGTAGGCAGATCAGCTTACTAAAAATATAGTAAGGATATGCTAAAACCACAATAATCTAGAACAGTTAATACTTCCACTCCTAAAACAATCTTAAAGCTTCTAGAATGCACCTCATATATATCTATATTGGGTTCAGTCTCAGTGTGTAGCACCTTGGGTAATTGCCTTCTACTATAGCCTCAGACAGTCAAAGCCTTGAGAGTGGATTTGGTTGATGGAAACTGAAAGAAACCTGTCATTCATTCATTCACACATACATACTTAACCCTTTAGTATTTAAACCGGCCATATCCGGCCAAAATAGTTAATCTGTTTTATGTTCAAACTGACCAGATCCAGGCTCTCACAGCTACCCTACAATGTTATTCTACATTAAGTAATTACACCATCAAGATCTTGAAGATATGAGATAATGCATGATTAATTCAAATCAATGGGAATCAATAGGCATTATGTTTGATAGAATAATCTGAATGCTAAAGGGTTAAATACATAGTTTCATACACATACATACAGTCCTATATACACACACACATACATACTTATATACACACACATATACATACACATACATGTATATGTGTGTGTATGTATGTATTGGCCAACAGGAAGAGTGTTGTTTTCCAACATGATAATGCAAGACCGCAAGTTTCTTTGGGAGCCAGACAAAAATTGCTGCAGCTCGGCTGGGATGTGTTACCCCACCCTCCATATTCACCAGATATTGCTCCTTCGGACTTCCACTTATTCAGGTCTCTGCAGAATAGTCTTAATGGTAAAAATTTCAATTCCTTGGATGACGTAAAAAGATACCTTGATGAATTATTTGCTATGAAACCACCTCAATTCTGGGAAGAGGGTATTTTCAAGTTAAAGGAAAGATGGAGACGCATTGTACAACAAAATGGTTCGTATTTGGTTGATTAAAATGTAATGGCAAGTATTTATTTACCTTTTTCTTTCCTTTAAAAATCGGCACGAACTTTTGGGACAACCCAATAATTGTATGACAGCTACATCAAGTTTAGTTTTTTGTTACACTCTAACCTTTCATCATCTGGCACAAGCTCATCTCATCCAATGCCTCCTCTCCTCGCTAAGGATCTTTGTCTTACAAGCTACTTGGTGACGCTACCCATGCTGATGACATGTAAAAAGCATCCAGTCAACACTGCAAACTGGTTGGCATTTGGAAGGGCATCCAGCTGTAAAAATCATGCCCAAACTGACCTTACATGTGCTAGTGGCACATTAAAGACTCTCAGTTTATTCTGTAGGGTGGTTGGATTTAGGAAGGGTATCCAGCTGTAAAAGCCATGCCAAAGCTGACAGCAAAGCCTGGTGCGGTCTTCTGCTTAGCCAGCTCCTGTCAAACCATTCAACCCATGCCAGAATGGAAGGTAGATATTAAACAATGATGATGATGATGACGATGATGAAGTAATTTAAACGTTTTTAGCATTGAGATTACTCTGTCAAATGTAATGCGTATTTATCCACATTCTTTTGAATTTATCATCATCATCGTTTAACGTCCATTTTTCATGCTAGCATAGGTTGGATGGTTAGACTGGGGTCTGGGAAGCCAGGAGACTGCACCAGACTCCAGTCTGATCTGGCAGTGTTTCTACAGCTGGATGCCCTTCCTAACGCCAACCATTCCGTGAGTGTAGTGGGTGCGTTTTACATGCCAGGTGAGGCTGGCAATGGCCACGATCGGTTGGTGATTTTTGCGTGCCACCGGCACGGTGGCCAATCGAGGCAGTGCTGGCAACAGCCACATTCGGATGGTTCTTTTACGTGCCACCGGCACTGGTATCACAACTATTAATCGTGAATTATCTTGTAGCTTTGAGATTTCAAAGATGTGACCATTTACTTTTAGAATGGCATTGTTGTGTATGTGTCAGAGTGTGGATTTGGCTGGTTTGAACTTAAAACAGAATATTTGGCCTGGGTATAGCTGGTTTAAATGCTAAAGGGTTAAAACAGTATTATTTTGATGCTAAGTCTCCTCCTGCTGAAAACCATGTGTGGCGTTTGATTGTGCACAGCAATCTATTGTTTTGCTGTCATATTTAGTCTTGCATGATTATCTGTTGATTTATAATTATTTTATGGCATGTATTTTAAATTCTTTATTCTTTATGTTCAGTCTCTACTTTATTATTTATTTAATTTATTTTTTTTAAATTTTCAGTGTTCATTTTCTGATAAATTAATTTCGTTGAATACAAAAACAGTGAAATTATCTTGACGATTACGTTCAATTTGGATATGTACTGCTCTGGAAATCTGATACAGAGGTATCCCAAGGCGTTGTAATATGTTTTGGGATTCTGAGCAATGATGCAATTCACCCCACACATTTAGAACATCATCTGATAACACATTCTGATTTAGCTGATAAACCATGGGAAGTCTTTCAGTTACAAATTCACTCATTAAAACATGGTAAAATGGACATTTGTGGATCATTTCATTCACAGACATGAAAAGCTGTCGAAGCATCACATGAAATGGCCTTATTGATTGCAAATATCAAAAAATGCCGTCACAGGGAAAGATTCTCATAAAACCAAGTTTATTGTGAGCATTAAAACTCATCATTGGTAAGGACTGTACAAATAAACTTTGTGTCAAATAATACTGTCATGGATAGGACTGCCAAAATGTCCGTGGGCCTCAAAAATCAAGTTCTTGACTAATTAAGATCTTCTGTGTTTACCACTCATTTGGATGAAATGATTGACATTGTTCAATGCTTGCCACTAATTGTTTGTTAGTCTCATCTCAGACAATAGTCTTAAAGAAGAATGCTATTTTTTTCATTCCATAGAAAATTTTGCAATGTCACAGATATTTTTCAAGTAGTTATGAAGTTCTTTTTTAGTACAACCAGCTTTTAGTAAAACTGGCTCTTTTGTAGGGATCTCTACTGATGGAAGCTCAATAATACTTAGTATGCAACCTGCTTATATAAAAGCAGTGTAAGAAAAAAAACCCCCATTATCTGAAAATATGCATTGCATCCTTCATCAGGAATTGGAAGATGTAATGAACCTAGCTGCTAAGGCAGTCAGTTTTATTAAAGCTAGATTTTTATGCAATCATCTCTTCAAAAGATTGTGTAAGATATGGATTCAGAGAATCAAACTCAATTTTTTCATATGAATATGTAATGGCTTTCAAATGGAAACATGCTTTGAAGGCTATATGAATTATAAGAGGTGGCAATATTTCTAAATTCACATTAGAAAGCAGATCTACCCGATAAGTTTAGATTAAAAGAATTTGTTTTCTGCCTCTTGCACATGTAGTGAACATCTTTGATGGAACTCTCAATTCACTTAACCTTAAAGTTCAAGAAGAAAATATGAACATAATTTTGCACCATAATTTTATTCAAATCTTCATGACTGCTGTGTGAAAGCATGTGGCCTAGTGCTTAGGATGCTGCACTCACGATTGTCAGATAGTGGGTTCAATTCCTGGACCAGGTGGTGCTCTAGTGTTGTGTATCAAAGAATAGACTCAACAGTTTCTCTGCATGTCGTAAAAGGCAACTGAAAATGGTTGAGGTAGGATTTGCACTTTGACCTCATAAAACCCTCACCAGCAACAGACCCATGGGTTGGAGGGTTGTCACCTGAGTGGTGCAAAGGTTATCCACCGGGAGTAGGGAATCACAAACAAATGGTGGACGCCGCAATGTGCATTCTACCATACTACTACTACTACTACCACCACAACCACCACCACCACCACCACCACCACCACCACCACCACTACTACTACTACTACTACTACTACTACTTCATAATTAAACCTCAGCTTGAATTTTGACAAAAGATCCAGCCGATTCTTACTAACTTGGATTATTATGCTGTCAACGATAATTTCCGTACTTCAATATAAAACATGCCTGAGTATGGCCACAGCTCGTGAGCTGAAACTAGATAAAATAAATAAAAAAATTTTTTTAGAATAAATAAATCACTCATCTAATAGGATTAATCAGATACTTTGCAAATATCTATGTTTGTAAAGTATATTTATAAAGAAACAAATGTCAGTGTGAGGAAATCTGATGTTTCTGATGAAGTCCGAGAAAGGTTTCTTGAGTTAAGTTTAGTACATCAGCTGAAGAAGACTACGAAACACTTGATATAGAAATATTCTGGATGAAATACCTTCCTATTCATCTCTTGATATCAAATTGGTCTTTTAAAATTCTGTTGTTTGTTTCTTTGTAAAGCCGCATTTTCAGTGCTTGCTGCTGTCAATACTAAATTCTGAATGCCTTACTTCTCTGGGCATAGATACATTGAAACTCCGACATCTGGCAGCTGACTTGGCAGACACCCATAAAATTATTAACCATCTTACAAACAATAACTCTGAGCACCTTTTCAAACTCCACCTGTCTAAAGTCAGAAAACAGCACAGCTCCCATGACTTTCGGAAACATTTTTACACTCTAAGAGTTACTGAAGTATGGAACAAACCGCCGGCATCAGTTGTTAGTTGTCGGAGCACTGCATCCTTCAAAACTTCCATGCTTCCTGAGATTCGCCAACACTACACCTGATTTTCTCCCCTCCATACACATGCAAGCATGTATCTGACTCATACACTGTTCACTTCCCAGACATTTGTACATTACTGCATATGCTTTATACGCACTTTTGACAAGTTGTGGTGCACATGAGTACTGTATACAATAATTTCATTATTATTATTATAAATACAGAAACAAGCTGAATGTCAAAACAGACTTATGCTGTACTCTAACAACAATTTAATCATGCATTCAAAACCTTGTAGCTATGAGGCAATGTCAGGTGTGTCATTAAATTTTATGTCAATAATATATTTCTTTTTCGAAATTTTTTGGTAGTCACTGGTTCTGCTAATCTCATATTTCAATTGCATTTTTTTTTCATTTCATATTATGTTTATGATTTTTAATAAATCTGTTTTAATTAGATATGTTGTATATATGATTGTTGGCTTTACTCTTTATTATCGATACTATTATTATAATTATCATTATCATTATTATTATTATTATTATTATTATTATTATTATTATTATTATTATTATTATTATTGAGTGAGAGAGCACTTCATGCCATCAAAGTGACACTGGGGTAAAATATACAAAGCCCAATACACCCACCATGACTACCGTCTGATAAGGGTACACCAGGCACATGCATCACAACCATATGTGCGCAACATGGTGATCTCATATCAAGATAAACAGCACATGACTTTGCGGGTGGGGCCCAGTTAGAATTTTCTTCTGGTTGGGTAACCCATCCCACTCAAAAGGTCCCTGATTAAGGGTTGTTTAAGGATGTTGAATGAAACACCCATGTTTCCAGAGGTGAATCATTCAAACCCCAAAGAATCCCTCTCAACACATGGCTATGATGCTTCCCCACTACTTCTACTCGTGATCAGAGATGCACATATCGTCAGCCACTAAGGAACATGCTCAACTGGTTACGGTCAAACAACTGACAAGCAAATCTGTGGTATTGAGCAGAATATTTGCTGTAGCCCATCTTTTATACCAAGACATTATTATTATTATTATTATTATTATTATTATTATTATTGTTGTTGTTGTTGTTGTTGTTGTTGTTTTTGTTATTATTATTATTATTATTATTATTATTATTATTATTATTATTGAGTGAGCGAGCAGAGCATGCCATCAAAGTGACACTGGGGTAAAATATACGAAGCCCAGTATACCCATCATGACTACCCGTCTGATAAGGGTACACCAGGCATTATTATTATTATTGTTGTTTTTATTATTATTATTATTATTATTATTAATATTATTTGATGAAAACTGTTGGCTTATTTTGCTGGGAATGATAGAAAGTGCCAGCTGTCTACAGCCAGCAGGCTAAGGTAACACTTGTTTACTTGTCAAGCTCCAAGAACCCTGCAAAGAATTCCTGCAGTTCCAAGCAATACTGATTTTTGTAGGTGTTCTATCCTTATTTTGCACCACTCTTTTTGCGCCATGTTGATAGTTGAGTGCTGATACTTCCAAATGCACCGATTGCTATTGGTATTGAATCTAGTCTCCTCATTGTCCAAAACATTCATATTTCCTACTTCAAATCTTCATAATTGTTCAATTTTCCTTCTTTTTTTCTCTTTGATCCTGGTGTCTCAGGACATGCTATGTCGATTATCATACAATTTTTTTCTTTTTTATTCATCATAATAATGTCTGGTTTCCAATGTTTTGTCAGGTGATTTCACTGAATCATTCCACAGTATTTTGCAATCTTCATTCTCAGTGACTTCTTCTGCGGTTTTCTCATACCACATCTTTGCTCCTTGTTGGTTGTAGTTTCCACAGTGCTCCCTCTGGATCATTCTTGCCACATTGTCATGTCAGCTTTTGGATTCGTGTTGTAGTACCTTCACATAGACACATATGTCTTCACATTTACACATAGACATATCTTTCTTTTACTTTCTTTTATTTGTTTCAATCATTTGACTGTGGCCATGCTGGAGCACCACCTTTAGTTGAACAAATCAACCGCAGTAATTATTATTTGTAAGCCTAGTACTTATTGTATCGGATCTCTTTTGCCAAACTGCTAAGTTACGGGGGCGTGAACACACCAACATTGGTTGTCAAGCGATGGTGGTGGGGACAAACACAGACACACAAGCACACACACACACACACACACACACACACACAACGCACACACACACATCTGTATATATATGACGGGCTTCTTTCGATTGTTTTTATTTCAATTGGTGGGATTCTTCTGTAATTTGTTTATATTCATATGTTAAAGATATTTTATAATCCACATCATTAATTGGTAAACCATGATGTTTGAGCTGCATGCAGATTGGACAAAATCATATTCCAAACATACATACATACACACACATACATACACACACAAACATACATACATACATGCATACATACATACATACATATATCTTTTATCTTTTACTTGTTTCAGTCATTAACTGTGGCCATGCTGGGGCACCACTTTAAGAATTTTAGTTCAACTTATTGACTTCAATACTTATTTTTTGTAAGGCCTGTTACTTATTCTATTGGGCTCTTTTGCTGATCCGCTAAATTATGGGGACATAAATACACCAACACTAGTTGTTAAGCAGTGGAGGGAGACAAACACACACACACACACACACACACACACACACACACACACATAACAGGCTTCTTTCAGTTTCCATCTATCAAATCCACTCATAAAGCTTTGATCAGCTCGAGGCTATAGTAGAAGACATTTGCCCAAGTTATCACACAGGCTGACAGAACCCAAAACCATACAGTTGAGAAGCAAGCTTCTTACCACACAGCCATGCCTATAGCCACGCCTACACCCATTATCATCAATAATAATGAAATATGTATTACATACATATATATGTGTGTGTGTGTGTGTATATATATGTATATATATATATATATATATATATATATATATATATATATATATATATATATATATATATATAATATATATATATGTCTGTGCCGGTGGCACGTTAAAAGTACCATTCAAACGTGATTGTTACCTGTGTCGCCTTACTGGCATGTGAAAAAACATTCGAGTGGGGTTGTTGCCAGTGCTGCTGGACTGGCTCCTGTGCAGATGGCACATAAAAAACACCACTTGAGCGTGGCCGTTGCCAGTACCGCCTGACTGGCACTCGTGTCGGTGGCAAGTAAAAGCACTCACTACACTCTCAGAGTGGTTGGCGTTAGGAAGGGCATCCAGCTGTAGAAACTCTGCCAGATCAGATTGGAGTCTGGTGAAGTCATCTGGTTCACCAGTCCTCAGTCAAATCGTCCAACCCATGCTAGCATGGAAAGCAGACGTTAAACGATGATGATGATGATATATATATATGTATATATATGCATGTGTGTGTGTGTACATACATACATACACACATACATACATACATTCATACATACATACATACATACATATTTATAGCTTCAGAAAATTATAAACCATGGTTTGATAGTCTTTTTATTCATATATGTACAAGTATGTACAAATATATATGAATATGGTCACACATATACTACTACATGCATCAACATACATACATAACCACACACATTAACAATACTTATACACACACTGACACAGACACAGACGCACATGCACACACTTATGAACATGCTCTCACATGTATGTATATATATGCACACACTCATATACACACAGTTATAAGCTAGCATACACACATGTGTTTATATGCACATGTATACACATTCTCACACAGCGCATAGAAATACATTGCTCAACACATGCCCATAACCATTGAAATTGTGCCCATAAATATGCAGATACCCACAAAAACATGTTTGTGTGTGTGTAGGTAAGTGTGTGTGAGTGGTATATGTTAGTTTACACGCACATGTATGCGTGGGGAGGATGTGTGTATGTGTGTGTGTGTGTGTGGCTTCATTCTCATGACATCATTCATGGGAGGTTTCTGCTTCTGTTGGTCTGTTAGGCTGCAGTTTGGGCAGTGAGGCATGTAGACATGCATCAGAATACATATGTACATGCATACATGCGTACATACATATACATACATACATACATACATACAGTCATACATACATACATACATACATACATACATACACACATATATATTTCTATATATACTTCTCTCTTTCTCCCTCTCTCTCTCTCTTTATCTCTCTCTCACTCTCACTTTCTCTCTTTCTCTTTCTCTCTCTCTCTCTCTATGTGTTT
The DNA here is from genome assembly GCF_006345805.1 of Octopus sinensis. Lineage (NCBI taxonomy): Eukaryota > Metazoa > Mollusca > Cephalopoda > Octopoda > Octopodidae > Octopus > Octopus sinensis. Next base: position 172,713,372 of record NC_042997.1, read on the forward strand.
GTATGTGTGAGTGCGTGTGTGTAAACAAATATAGAACATATATACATTTGTATATATACTTGTCTCTCTCTCACGCATTCTCTCTCTCTCTCTCTCTCTCTCTCTCTGTATATATATATATATATATATATATGTAGATATATATACATATATATACACACACACATAGTATATACAAAATATATATATCATATAATAAATACATAAGATATTATATAATATATATATGCATGTATGTATGTATGTATGTATGTATGTATATATGTATGTATGCATCTATATATATATATATATATATAAAATAGATCTCTATTTATCTATATATATATATATATGTATTTACTTGTCTGTGTGTATGGATGTATGTATGTGTGTGTATATATATATGTAATATATATATATTTATATCTATATACATGTATATATAGATATATATATATATATATACTATATATATATACATACACACACTCACACACACATACATGCACACGCACACACACACACACACACACACACACACACACACATCTGATAACTGTGTAACAATATTGATAAATTTTCATTTTGAAGCAAAGAATGGCAAAGCCAAAGCTGTGAGCCAGGAAGCGAATGGAACTAAACCAAGCATCCAAGCTGAGGCCGAGCGAATGGCATTGAGTAGATTGGATGTAAGTTTTGACAGGATGAGAACAGAGATCATCAATCACAGACACGAAGAATCTTTGAAGGTGAAAATAATAACAGTAACAATAACAACAACAACGATAATAATAATACTAGTAATAATAATACTAATGATGATAATAATGATGACAAGTAAAACTATAAATATTGATAGTAATAATAATAATAATAATAATAAAAATAATAATAATAATAATAATAATGATTAATAATAATAATAATAATAATAATAAAAATAATAACAATAACAATAATAACAATAATGATAATAATAATAATAATAATAATATAATAATAATGATAATGATAATAATATATAAATAATAATAATAATAATAATAATAATAATAATAATAATGATAATAATAATAATAATAATATAATAATAATAATAATAATAATAATGACAATAGCAGCAATAATAATGATAACAATAACAATAATAAAAGTTGTAATAATAATATAATGATAACAATAGTAATAATAATAATAATAACCACAATTCCAATAAGAATAATAATATGATAATAATGCTGCTGCTGATGTTTATGATGATAATAAAATAATAATAATAATAATAATAATAATAATAATAATAATAATAATAATAATAATAATAATAATGATGATGATGTTAACAGTAACAGTCCTAAAAACCATAATGATAATAATAATGACAATCATAACAATAACAACAACAACAACAACAGCATCAACAACAACGTCAACAACAATATATGCATATATATATATATATATATATATACACACACATATATGCATATGTGTGTGCGTGTGCATGTATGTATTTATTTGTTTTACAAATATGTGTGTGTGTGTATATATATATATATATATACCATTTATTATATGTGTGTTGTGTTATATATATATATATATATATACATGTAGAGGTAGGTAGGTACATATATAATATATATATATATATATATATACAGACACATACACATACACATATGTAAAACAAATAAATGCAATAAAATAAAATATATAGAAAAAAAACCGTTGCCATCCATAGCTGATCTAATGAAGACTGATTCTTGATTCCCTGAAACTGGGTGGAGCATGTGAAAGGCTCCTTTGCCATGCCTGGCTGCATCTTCTTTGGTCTCAACAAGCCAATCCATCTCTGTCAAACCCCTCCCCTCCAAAATGGGTGTTCTACTTTTGTTGTTTTCTTTCTTTTTTTCCTTCTTCTCTCTTTCATTGCTTGCCCACATACCCCGTCCCTGCCGCCCACCTCACCCTCCACCGTCTCTTCTGTTGCACTGCTTGCCACCCAGTGCAGTATTGCGTTTGTGTTTCTGCCGTGTTGCCATTGCCATTCGTTGGGTATTTGGGATGCAGGTTTAGGGTTGGCTGTACCTTCTTTTTTTTTCTTTCCCCCCTTTACAACCCCCCCCCAGTGTCTTCCCCCCCCCAACTTCTTCATCCTCAACCAGCTTTGTTTTCAATGGGAATGGACTTATGTGACATTGGAATACCACAAATAGAAGAAATCTAAAGTGTAATGGGTGGGAATGAGGTGTGGAAAGTGGAGAGAGTTAGAAGAATATACAAAAAAACAAAACAAATGTTGATGGTAACAGTAATGGTGGTGGAGGTGGTGGGATGAAAATATCTGCTTTTAATTATTTTCTAAGATCATATATATATATATATTATATATATATATATATATATATATATATATTATGCATATATATGTATATGTATATATATGTAAATGTAGATATATGTATATGTATATATATGTATATGTATACATATTATATATATATATATATATATATATATATATTATATATATAATATACACATACATATATGTATATAACATACACATACTTGTATATATTATATACATAATATATATATATATATATATGCATATATATGTATATGTATATATATGTAAAAATGTATATATATGTAAATGTATATATATGTATATGTATATATATGTATATGTATACATATATATATAATATATATACACATACATATATGTATATATACATACACATACTTGTTATATATATATATATATATATATATATATATATATATGTATGTATATACATTTGGATTGTGTGTATACTTATATGTATTTATGCATATATGTCTTCATGCATGGGTCTGTATATGAATGTATGTTTATGGTTGAGGTAAGCCTATAACAGCTGTACAGTTCCAGATATGTTTGCAAACCTCATTTCTATTTGTGTATATGTATATGTATATATATATATATATATATATATATATATACACACATACACACAGGCATACCTTGGCTTAAGTTGTTTCAGTTTAAGTTGTTCTCGATTATATGTTGTTTTCAAAAATATATGGAAAAATAAAAATCAAGGTATGTCATTTTACTCGACTTTATGTCATTGTCACTTGTGATTCCCACAATGGTTTCAAATTCAGATTTGATTATGCCTGTTTATCGGCTGCTTTTTCATTCTTATTTATTTGTGACTATTTTTTGCCCCGGTGGCTCCTAAGAAAATTCATAGTGAAAGTGCTAAGCATCATGCTATAATGTGGGAAGATAAACTGCCTACAATAAAACATCACAAGAAAGGCGAAAAACTGGTAGCAATTGCACAATCTTTTGGGATAAGTTGGACAACTGTGTTGGTGATTGTATATAATAAGGACAAGGTTTTAACACACATCAAACACACCAAACCATGTTTTATTGAAAATGCATTCATAAATAAGCACAGACCTGGGAATGGTTATTGCTGGTTTAGCCTAGAGACAAGTAAATTCGGCCTAGCATAGCTTAGAGACAAGTTAATTCAACTTAACCAGTTAACAACGTAGGGTCTCCTGGAACCAATTAACAATGTAGGGTGAGGTATACTCTTTTACTCTTTTACATGTTTCAGTCATTTGACTGCGGCCATGCTGGAGCACCGCCTTTAGTCGAGCAACTCGATCCCGGGACTTATTCTTTGTAAGCCCAGTACTTATTCTATCGGTCTCTTTTGCTGAACTGCTAAGTGACGGGGACGTAAACACACCAGCATCGGTTATCAAGCAATGCTAGTTGGACAAACACAGACACACAAACATACATGCACACATATATACATATATACGACAGGCTTCTTTCAGTTTCTGTCTACCAAATCCACTCACAAGGCTTTGGTCAGCCCAAGGCTATAGTAGAACTTGCCCAAGGTGCCAAGCAGTGGGACTGAACCCGGAACCATGTGGTTGGTAAGCAAGCTACTTACCACACAGCCGCTCCTGCGCCTATACCTGTATATATATATATATATATATATATATATACTGCTGTGTCTGGGGAGAGTCATTCTCTTTTAGTGCCTTATAATTTAACACACTCACCGATAAAATTTCCACTTATTTCTTTTATATTTTTCTAACATTTTTGTTGTGTGTTCCATCATTTTCAATAGTTAAAAGTGTTGAAAAGGTTGCAAGACACAACGAAAATTTTAGAAAAATAAAAAAGAAATAAGTGGAAATTTTATTGGTGAGTGTGTTGAATTATAAGGCACTAAAAGAGAATGACACTCCCCAGACACAACAGAATATGCTTCAACACGCGAACTCACATAAAGAAACTTGCAAACCGAATCCAAAAACGATATATACACATACACACAGGGTACAATAAATATATTGTTGTTTAAATTACGATAAAATGAAAATAACACTGACATCTCATTTTAACAGATATATTTACCAAAATTACATAAAAATATATATATATCTATTCAATAAAATCGCCATTGGCTTCAACCAGATGACTTCGGAATCTCCTGAAGCTCTTCTGGATGGTCTCCTTGTTTAAGGTAGTGAATGCTGCCATAATCCTTGCCTTTTGTTCATCTTTGGTGTTACAAAGAGTTTTGTTGGTCACTTGCTCAACTGTGTCATACACATTTTAATCAAGAGGGTTGCAGTCTGGGGAGTTAGGTGGCCAGATGTTAGGGGTGATGTATTAGGTTGGCAACTAAGTTCCTGCCGTTTTTTTTAATTTAAATTTTTTAAAAGGTTTAATAAAAAATAACAAGTAATTAATCAATAATGTATTCACCTTTGTTGTTTACAACTTCTTCCCAACGTTCAACAAGATTTTCAATATCTCGTTGGTAGATATCACCTGATTTTGACTCAAAAAATTGATCCAATCAAGCTCTCAATTCTGCATCAGAATTGAACGAAACTCTGCGCATAGCATTTGAAAGAGATCAAAAGAGGTGGAAATCCATTGGTGCCAAATCAGGAGAGTACGGCGGATGTGGCAGCACTTCGCAGCCATGCATTTAAATGGCTTCCTTGGTCATATTGGCAATATGAGGGCGGGCGTTGTTGTGCAACAGAACTCCATGCTGATGATTAGGTCTTTTCTCTTTAATAGCCTTGTTGAGTCGTTCGATCTGTTGAACATAGAGTTCCATGTTGACCGTTTGGTTCTGTTCAAGTAATTCCTAATGGATAATCCCTTCCCAGTCCCACCATATGCACAACATCGTTTTACGCGATCTTGTTTCACACGCAGTGTCGCTGTTTACTGGGGCTAAGCCATTCCTTACATGCTTCATATATATATATATATATATATATAATATATAATATATATATAATACATATACATATATACATATATATATTATATATATATATATATATAACATAAGGGGCATCAGCCATCTGAATGTGGCTAGGGACAGGGCAGGGTGGTGGGGGTGTTACTGATGCATTTAGCCCCAGGTGATCATCGACGGTTTTTCTACATCAGTAAATGTGTTTACTGTGAAAATCCTTAAATATATAGCCTGTACGGAGAGTCATTCGTCGGAGAACGGTGCTTACCATGCGTTGATAAGAGGCAAATACCTTGAAACCTGGTCCGTATGTGGTATCCGCGTCTTCGGGGAATAATCTCCCTTTGCAGGCTAGAGGACACCGAGATGGTGTCAGCCCTCCTGGTGATGTCGATGATCGCCTGGGGCTAAATGCATCAGTAACACCCCCACCACCCTGCCCTGTCCCTAGCCACATTCAGATGGCTGATGCCCCTTATGTTATAGAGCAGTTAATGTTTATATCTCGTTTAGAGATTTATTATTGCTATATATATATACATATATTATAATAAATTAGAGACAAAACCACTATTATGCAAATCAAACAAAGAAAGACTTAAGCCAATACATAAAATAAATTTATATAAATTAAAATTTAACAAATGAATAACCACTACGATCGTTTCGTGTCAGCACATCTTAGACATTCTTCAGGTGGTTTCTAAACCTTCTTAGTGAGTTTTAAACTATATATATATATACATATATATATATATATATATATATATCTATATATATATATATATATATATATATATATATATATTATATATATACATACCACATATATATATTACATATATATATATGTATACTCTCCATTGCTCTTATATTGATGTACAGGCACAATTTTTCATCATCAGTAATGATTCGGTAAAGAAATTGTTGCTTGTGTCCATGAGTTGAGCGGTGCTGAGCAAGCAAACCAGCAGAGATTGTGGCTCATTGATTTTGTTGTCACTTAAAGAATGTGGAACCCATGCTCCATACTTCTGAACCTTTCCCAATGAGTGAAGATGCTTCTCTATAGCAGTGTGGGAGCATTTCATTAACTCTGCCAGTTCCCTTGCCATTTGATGAGAATTTTCGTGCAAAGGTTGGTTTAATTTCTCTTCATCAAACTCAACTGGACAGCCTGAACAAGGTGCATCTTTGAGGTAAAAATTTCCATTTTTGAACTTGGCATACCAATCTCGAGTGGTTCTTTCAGCTATGGCACCCTCTCTATACACAGCATAAATATTAGAACCATGATTAAAAGCAAGAAGAAGGAAGTGTTGAAAATACTTGTTTTTCTTAACTTGACATTCCATTTTAATGATCTGAAAATAAACAAAAATTAATTAAAATTAGCTAGAAAAGAAAAACAAAATAGTATCCAAAATGATTCCAAAATAGAATTCTTGGAAAAAATAGATTCCAAAATTTAAAAACGCAGTTAATTCCAAAACTGGAAAAAACGTCGGGAACTTAGTTGCCAACCCAATAATTTCAGAAATTGTCTGACAGCCATGACTGGGTTCTTCTGCTTGTATGGCAGGATGCAGAGTCCTCTTGCCAGACATAGGGTTTTCCAGCAGCCACCCTCTTGATCCAAGTCAGCACTACCTCCTCCAGGCACTTGATGTAGGCCTCCATGTTGAGGGTGAGGCTGTGTAGGAAGATGAATGGAGACATAACGTTGCCATCAGTAGTGATCACTCCAAACACCATGATGTTGACCGGATGTTTGATTTTTGTCACTCTTAGTAAATGTTTTGGCAGCACAGCAAGCCAACGGTAGTTCTGTATGTTCACTATCAGTTTGTAATGGAGCTTCTGGCATGAATACCAAGCAGCGCAGCATATCATTTCCAAATTTCTGGCAGAGTGAACTGTGTCATGGTGCGGTTTTTCTCATAATGGTGCCCAACTGACCCTACTATACCGCGTAGTCAACAAAGTCAAAAACAAACAATGCGCATGCATGAAATTAAAAATAGTCTGCTATCATAGTCTGCTATCATTGTAAAGTGAGGGGCCACATGAAGGATGTGTGCCCGCTGGAGAAGACGAAGGCACCGGAGGCTGTAATAGAGGAGTGTAAGGATACGTGTGTGGAGGAGGGAGAAGTGCAGGAGGAAGCGAAAGCAGCAGAGGCACAAATGGAGGAGCAGCTAAATGAGGATACGGAAGAAGAACGAGCAAGTGCAGAGGAGGAAAGAACAGAAGATAGGAAGAGAACAAGGGTGGAATCACCACCGAAAGTTCTAAAAAAGAAAAAAATCAAAAGCAAGATAACAGAAGAAAAAGAAGAGAGAACATGCAAAGAAAGGAAGTAAAAGAGAAGGCGAGAGAGCAGACAAGGACAGAGTTTGACCAAGAATGGGAGAGAAAGTGAAAGAGCAGTTGGAAGCGTGTAACAGGGAAGAAGCCTGCAGGAAAAAACCTGAAAGCAGTTGTGATGTATATCAAGATACAGAAGTGGAAAAGAGACTTGTAGGTAGGAAAGGGTTGGTCAGGGTGAAGTTGACCCAAACTGTATGGTGACGATGTAAAAGGCGCAGTTATAGAAAAAGAAACATTCACAAAATTGAAAAAGATATTTAATGCTATTTATATAACGCATTATGTACGGTATGACAATTTACCAAATATAATAGACCAAATGGACTTAATAGAATATATGACGGACGAACGTCCAATATAAAAGAATTGGAATATATGTAATGTTAAAATGTAAAATTGTTAATTGTAAAATTGTAAAATGTAAAATTGTATTTTGAACTGGAATATATGTAATTGTAAAATGTACAATTGTATTTTAAATGGAACTGCGAGTTGGGGGTTCGTAAGCCGTTCCATCTCATTATATATAATTCATCTTTATTTCATATTTTATTTTTACTTTATGTACCCCACGTCCCGTCTTGTAATGTCCCCTCTGAATTAGGGCCATCGTGCCCATAATAAAGATAAAAATATAAAATGGTAACAATTTATCCATCGCACCCTGTATATATATATATATATATATATATATATATATATATATATATATATATATATATATATATATATATATATATATATATATATATATGTATGTATAATATGTATGTATGTATGTATGTATGTATGTATGTATTATGTATGTGTCTGTCTATGTGTATATATATATATGTGTATGTGTATGTGTGTGTGTATATATATATATATATATATGTATGTATATATATATGTATATATATATATAATATATATATATGTATATATGTATATGTATATATATATATATATATATATATATATGTATATATATATATAATATATATATGTATATATGTATATATATATATATATATATATATATATATATATATATATATATATATATATATATATATATAGGACACAAAGTGTGTCAAGAGCCAGCTGGAGAAGATGTTCTCCTGGGGCTACAAGCTACAGTTGCATCCACCCTTAGTGGTTAGCCACATTTAAGTGGCAAATATACTTCAAATTGTTGTGCAGCTACTGTTTATGCCTCGTTCAGAGATTTATTATTGCTTGTTTACACTTTTTTGAGATCAGTGACTTTTCGTTACTGGAAAAAGGATATATGTATTTGCATTGGGACCCCTTTGCATCAAAGACCGGTGATTGTCATGCGCTGACGACAGGTAAATACCCAGAAACCCGGATCCGTGCGTATCACGTCAGGTCGACGATGGGAAGGATGGCTTCCTTTGGCAAATACTGATAGGACACAGAAAGTGTGTCAATAGCCAGCTGGAGAAGATGTTCTCAAGCTACAGTAGCATTCACCCTTAGTGGTTAATCACATTTAAGTGGCAAATATACTTCACACACACACCCACACACATATATATATATTCTAGTGTAAACATGCTATCTCAAAGATAACATATTTAGCAGTGATAATAGGATTTGTATACTCTCATTATCTAGTGTACATTTCTTTTTGTGTGTGTGTGTGTCTGTATTTATTTTCTTTTACTTGTTTTACTCATAGGATTGAACCTTGGCCATGCTGGAACACTACATTGAAGGGTTAAATTAATCAAATCAGCTCTGATACTTATCTAAAGTCATTACTACTGTTATTCTGTCAGTTACTTCTGTCAAACTGCTGAGTATTTGGGAAGTAAACAAAAAAATACTGTTTGTCAAGTGTTGACAGAACCACGTGCGCACACACACACACACACACACATCTATTGGATCTCCCTTGGTTTAAATCAGTGGCTCTCAACCATTTTCTACACATTGATTCCTTTTTACTTGGGTGGACCCTCAGAGCCATTTTTTGGCTAAAATGATCCTATTATATTTGTATGAGCAAAAGGCCCCCCACCGTCCAATGGACGGTGCTGAGTTGTCAAACATTTAAACCAAATTTTCTCAAAACAACTTGCCTCACCGTCCCATAGGCCTCCCCTTTGAGAAACACTGATTTAACCTAAATTTGAGACACCAGCAAAAGAAGAAATAAAGATAGACTTTTTTTCTATTCCAAGAAAAACGATTTTATAAATGCACGTTCCCACGGCTATATCGATCGCGTTCTCACCTGGAATCGATTTTTGTAATTTTTTCAAGACTTATACACACCCCGATACCGTCGGTATCTACATATCAAATTTGAGCGCAATCGGATAGGGGATGCCTGAGATCCTAGAAGACACACACACAGACAGACAGACAGAAAGGATTTTATATAATAGATGATTAAGTATTATAATAAATTGTATTAAAAATTTGTTAAAATATTTTGTGTATTGTAGAAGTATAAACAGTTTATTTCACATGAATTTTAACAATGATGTGTTTTGCGGACCCCCAAAGGTCATATGAACCTTGTTGGAGAACCACTGGTTTAAACAATGAGGATTCACTCATTCTATGCATACCCATAACACTATTCTTGGGCAAAATCAGCATAATACTCAATGGACTGGCAAAGGTTGCCTTGAACTGTACTTTAAAGGGCATCATGAAAACCCCTATGGCTTTGTCAAAGCTCACATAAGTTACTGTTCTTTCTTTAAGTACCTGTATGGTGACCTCAGGTAAAAAAAATACCATATAGGCAGCAATGTTTGTGGTTATGAACTTGGGTTTCGCCTACCTGTGTATTATGGAACCGTATTGTAAATAGTTGTGTAACACTTGCCTTCTCGCTACATCCTGAATCTGAAATGATAGGTATGTGTTTATATATACTCTCTGTCTGTCAAGGGAGTATATATCTTGTCATATCTGACATACATCGTCCAGAAGCCTCCACCTTTCTTGACATTATGTGAAAATCACTAGTTTTTTTTAAATTTTCTAAAATTTTTATTTTATATTTATTTATTTATTCTTTTATTTATTTATTTATTTATTTATTTTGAAAACCAGAAATATTTTACTTTCCTCTTTGCTCTTTCCTGTGATGACCATACTGAACCACTCATGTATATATTAATAAATATGCAAAACTAAGAATAGATATTTACAAAAATATATGTACACAAATTCCAAGGATGAACCTTCTTTTCTACCCTATTACATAGGATAGACATTTAAATATTCCAAAACCCTTTGCTTATGAAAAAACAAACCAAAAATTCTATTTTGCCTTAACCCTTTAGTGTTCACATTATTCTGCCCAAATTAATGCTTTTTCATCCACATCGTTTTGAACTAATTATGCATTATCTTGTAGCTATGAGATTTTGATGAGGTAGCTGTTAATTTTTAAAGCAATATTGTAGGGTTGGTGTGAGAGATCGGATCTGGCCATTTTGAACATAAAACAAGCAGAATACTTTTGGCTGGATATGGCCGGTTTAAATGCTAAAGGGTTAAAGTAACCCTGAGGGAAATCACCTTCAAAACAGAATATCTGTAAATGTGTGTACCCACAACAAACAACATCAACAAAATAACAAGTGCAGTATCAGCCTGAGCACTAATAATAATGGTTTCTAACCTGTGCGCAGAGCCAGAAATTTCAGTGGGGAGAATGTTAGTAATGTGTTTGTGTGTTTGTGTTTGTCCCCCCAACATTGCTTAACAATCGATGCTGGTGTGTTTACATCCCCGTAACTTAGCGGTTCGGCAAAAGAGACCGATAGAATAAGTACTAGGCTTACAAAGAATAAGTCCTGGGGTCGATTTGCTCAACTAAAGGCGGTGCTCCTGCATGGCCGCAGTCAAATGACTGAAACAAGTAAAAGTAAAAGATTATATAGACACCAGTACTTGACTGGTCCACTTCCACTTATAGAGCTTCATTAATCCTGAAAAAGGAACCCCTCCCTGAACTCCTTTTACTGCCATCTATTTCTAGCCAGTTATGAGCATGTAGGCCTCTGGTAACTGGTGAGATCATCTTGCTATCTTGTCTTTGGTCAGCCTCTTGATCTTGTCCATTGTCTTGGTGTCAATTCCGTCATCCTGATTGTCCATCTGTTGTCTTTCAGTCGCATGATGTGGCTGACCCATCTATATTTGTTCTCCTTGATGATTCTTATGATGTCATTGACCCTCATCTGCTGTTGTACCCAGGTGTTGGTTTTCTTGTCCTGCAATGTGATATTGAGCATGATTTGTTCCATTTTTCATTGGGTTACAATAAGGGCATTCGTGATGGTAAAGCTGAGAGCCTGCGTTTCACAGCCATAAATCATCACTGGCAGGATGTACTTGCTGAAGGTCTTTCTTTTAATTTTCATGGAAGCCTTGGGACTTCTCATAAGGTTTTCCACTCGTCTGATACTTAATTCAATTGACCCTCCAAGAGGAGAAATCAAATTTGCCTTTCATTCTTTTGGAGTTGATAAAGTAGGGAACCAGTCAAGCAGTGGGGTCAATGGTCTCAACTAACCTTCTCCCCTTGAAGTTGCAGGCTTTGTACCAGTTTTTAACCATAGGATGAAAGTTAACTTGAATCTACCTTGCTGGAATTGCACAGATTTTGAGCAGCTACATTGAATTTTCAACAACAAATGATTCTTTGCTTGCACTTTGATCAGAACCTTTTACAGAATTATATCTACTGCATATCCATAGTCCTTGTTATTCCTTAGCAATTTACCACTCTATTGCTCACATACATGGCTCTATCCATTCATTACCTTATGTATCAGTACAGGTTCATGAGATTTAAGGAGCGAAAAAGTTTTCACTCCATTAAGAAGCAAGGTGAAAGTACAAACAAGCAGCAACGGAATTTGCAAATGCATTAAAGAAAATCATTGAAGAATATGGGTTTCTTCCCGAACAGATTTTTAATGTATTGGAAAAAATTGCCAGACCATTATTTCATTTCCAAGGAGGGTAAAACTATTCCAGGCTACAAGGTCTTAAAAGAACATGTGACCATTATGTAGGGTGGTAACATTCACAAAATTGAAAAAGATATTTAATGCTATTTATATAACGCATTATGTACGGTATGACAATTTACCAAATATAATAGACCAAATGGACTTAATAGAATATATGACGGACGAACGTCCAATATAAAAGAATTGGAATATATGTAATGTTAAAATGTAAAATTGTTAATTGTAAAATTGTAAAATGTAAAATTGTATTTTGAACTGGAATATATGTAATTGTAAAATGTACAATTGTATTTTAAACGGAACTGCGAGTTGGGGGTTCGTAAGCCGTTCCATCTCATTATATATAATTCATCTTTATTTCATATTTTATTTTTACTTTATGTACCCCACGCCCCGTCTTGTAATGTCCCCTCTGAATTAGGGCCATCGTGCCCATAATAAAGATAAAAAATATAAAATGGTGACAATTTATCCATCGCACCCTGTATATATATATATATATATATATATATATATATATATATATAATATATATATATGTATGTATGTATGTATGTATGTATGTATGTATGTGTATGTGTATATATATATGTGTATGTGTATGTGTGTGTGTATATATAATATATATATATGTATGTATATATATGTAATATATATATATAATAATATATATATATATATGTATATATGTATATGTATATATATATATATATATATGTATATATATATATAATATATATATATGTATATATGTACCAAATCAAATCAAAACAAATCAAAATAGATGAACATCAATGGAATTTGTATCTTTGTGGTACCAGTGCCGGTGGCACGTGGCACATAAGAAAACCATCCGAACGTGGCCGTAGCCAGTACCGCATCGATTGGCCTCCGTGCTGTGGGCACGTAACAAGCACCATCCGATCGTGGCCGTTTGCCAGCCTCATCTGGCACCTGTGTCGGTGGCACATAAAAACACCCTCCGAGCGTGGCCGTCTGCCAGCCTCGTCTGGCACCTGTGTCGGTGGCACATAAAAAACACCATCCGAGCGTGGCCGTCTGCCAGCCTCGTCTGGCACCTGTGTCGGTGGCACATAAAAAACACCATCCGAGCGTGGCCGTCTGCCAGCCTCGTCTGGCACCTGTGTCGGTGGCACATAAAAAACACCATCCGAGCGTGGCCGTTTGTCAGCCTCGTCTGGCACCTGTGTCGGTGGCACATAAAATCACCCACTACACTCTCGGAGTGGTTGGCGTTAGGAAGGGCATCCAGCTGTAGAAACACTGCCAGATCTGACTGGACTGGTGCAGCTTTCGGGCTCCCCAGACCCCAGTTGAACCGTCCAACCCATGCTAGCATGGAAAGCGGACGTTAAATGATGATGATGATGATGATATATATATATAGGACACAGAAAGTGTGTCAATAGCCAGCTGGAGAAGATGTTCTCAAGCTACAGTAGCATTCACCCTTAGTGGTTAATCACATTTAAGTGGCAAATATACTTCACACACACACCCACACACATATATATATTCTAGTGTAAACAACATGCTATCTCAAAGATAACATATTTAGCAGTGATAATAGGATTTGTATACTCTCATTATCTAGTGTACATTTCTTTTTGTGTGTGTGTGTGTCTGTATTTATTTTCTTTTACTTGTTTTACTCATAGGATTGAACCTTGGCCATGCTGGAACACTACATTGAAGGGTTAAATTAATCAAATCAGCTCTGATACTTATCTAAAGTCATTACTACTGTTATTCTGTCAGTTACTTCTGTCAAACTGCTGAGTATTTGGGAAGTAAACAAAAAATACTGTTTGTCAAGTGTTGACAGAACCACGTGCGCACACACACACACACACACATCTATTGGATCTCCCTTGGTTTAAATCAGTGGCTCTCAACCATTTTCTACACATTGATTCCTTTTTACTTGGGTGGACCCTCAGAGCCATTTTTGGCTAAAATGATCCTATTATATTTGTATGAGCAAAAGGCCCCCCACCGTCCAATGGACGGTGCTGAGTTGTCAACATTTAAACCAAATTTTCTCAAAACAACTTGCCTCACCGTCCCATAGGCCTCCCCTTTGAGAAACACTGATTTAACCTAAATTTGAGACACCAGCAAAAGAAGAAATAAAGATAGACTTTTTTTCTATTCCAAGAAAAACGATTTTATAAATGCACGTTCCCACGGCTATATCGATCGCGTTCTCACCTGGAATCGATTTTGTTTAATTTTTTCAAGACTTATACACACCCGATACCGTCGGTATCTACATATCAAATTTGAGCGCAATCGGATAGGGGATGCCTGAGATCCTAGAAGCCACACACACCGACAGACAGAAAGGATTTTATATAATAGATGATTAAGTATTATAATAATTGTATTAAAAATTTGTTAAAATATTTTGTGTATTGTAGAAGTATAACAGTTTATTTCACATGAATTTTAACAATGATGTGTTTTGCGGGTCCCCCAAAGGTCATATAACCTTGTTGGAGAACCACTGGTTTAAACATGAGGATTCACTCATTCTATGCATACCCATAACACTATTCTTGGGCAAAATCAGCATAATACTCAATGGACTGGCAAAGGTTGCCTTGAACTGTACTTTAAAGGGCATCATGAAAACCCCTATGGCTTTGTCAAAGCTCACATAAGTTACTGTTCTTTCTTTAAGTACCTGTATGGTGACCTCAGGTAAAAAAATACCATATAGGCAGCAATGTTTGTGGTTATGAACTTGGGTTTCGCCTACCTGTGTATTATGGAACCGTATTGTAAATAGTTGTGTAACACTTGCCTTCTTGCTACATCCTGAATCTGAATGATAGGTATGTGTTTATATATACTCTCTGCCTGTCAAGGGAGTATATATCTTGTCATATCTGACATACATCGTCCAGAAGCCTCCACCTTCTTGACATTATGTGAAAATCACTAGTTTTTTTTAAAATTTTCTAAAATTTTTATTTTATATTTATTTATTTATTCTTTTATTTATTTATTTATTTATTTATTTTGAAAACCAGAAATTTTACTTTCCTCTTTGCTCTTTCCTGTGATGACCATACTGAACCACTCATGTATATATAATAAATATGCAAAACTAAGAATAGATATTTACAAAAATATATGTACACAAATTCCAAGGATGAACCTTCTTTTCTACCCTATTACATAGGATAGACATTTAAATATTCCAAAACCCTTTGCTTATGAAAAACAAACCAAAAATTCTATTTGCCTTAACCCTTTAGTGTTCACATTATTCTGCCCAAATTAATGCTTTTTCATCCCATCGTTTTGAACTAATTATGCATTATCTTGTAGCTATGAGATTTTGATGAGGTAGCTGTTAATTTTTAAAGCAATATTGTAGGGTTGGTGTGAGAGATCGGATCTGGCCATTTTGAACATAAAACAAGCAGAATACTTTTGGCTGGATATGGCCGGTTTAAATGCTAAAGGGTTAAAGTAACCCTGAGGGAAATCACCTTCAAAACAGAATATCTGTAAATGTGTGTACCCCAACAAACAACATCAACAAAATAACAAGTGCAGTATCAGCCTGAGCACTAATAATAATGGTTTCTAACCTGTGCGCAGAGCCAGAAATTTCAGTGGGGAGAATGTTAGTAATGTGTTTGTGTGTTTGTGTTTGTCCCCCCAACATTGCTTAACAATCGATGCTGGTGTGTTTACATCCCCGTAACTTAGCGGTTCGGCAAAAGAGACCGATAGAATAAGTACTAGGCTTACAAAGAATAAGTCCTGGGGTCGATTTGCTCAACTAAAGGCGGTGCTCCTGCATGGCCGCAGTCAAATGACTGAAACAAGTAAAAGTAAAAGATTATATAGACACCAGTACTTGACTGGTCCACTTCCACTTATAGAGCTTCATTAATCCTGAAAAAGGAACCCCTCCCTGAACTCCTTTTACTGCCATCTATTTCTAGCCAGTTATGAGCATGTAGGCCTCTGGTAACTGGTGAGATCATCTTGCTATCTTGTCTTTGGTCAGCCTCTTGATCTTGTCCATTGTCTTGGTGTCAATTCCGTCATCCTGATTGTCCATCTGTTGTCTTTCAGTCGCATGATGTGGCTGACCCATCTATATTTGTTCTCCTTGATGATTCTTATGATGTCATTGACCCTCATCTGCTGTTGTACCCAGGTGTTGGTTTTCTTGTCCTGCAATGTGATATTGAGCATGATTTGTTCCATTTTTCATTGGGTTACAATAAGGGCATTCGTGATGGTAAAGCTGAGAGCCTGCGTTTCACAGCCATAAATCATCACTGGCAGGATGTACTTGCTGAAGGTCTTTCTTTTAATTTTCATGGAAGCCTTGGGACTTCTCATAAGTTTTTCCACTCGTCTGATACTTAATTCAATTGACCCTCCAAGAGGAGAAATCAAATTTGCCTTTCATTCTTTTGGAGTTGATAAAGTAGGGAACCAGTCAAGCAGTGGGGTCAATGGTCTCAACTAACCTTCTCCCCTTGAAGTTGCAGGCTTTGTACCAGTTTTTAACCATAGGATGAAAGTTAACTTGAATCTACCTTGCTGGAATTGCACAGATTTTGAGCAGCTACATTGAATTTTCAACAACAAATGATTCTTTGCTTGCACTTTGATCAGAACCTTTTACAGAATTATATCTACTGCATATCCATAGTCCTTGTTATTCCTTAGCAATTTACCACTCTATTGCTCACATACATGGCTCTATCCATTCATTACCTTATGTATCAGTACAGGTTCATGAGATTTAAGGAGCGAAAAAGTTTTCACTCCATTAAGAAGCAAGGTGAAAGTACAAACAAGCAGCAACGGAATTTGCAAATGCATTAAAGAAAATCATTGAAGAATATGGGTTTCTTCCCGAACAGATTTTTAATGTATTGGAAAAAATTGCCAGACCATTATTTCATTTCCAAGGAGGGTAAAACTATTCCAGGCTACAAGGTCTTAAAAGAACATGTGACCATTATGTAGGGTGGTAATTTTTGGTTTAGCCTAGAGACAAGTAAATTTGGCCTAGCCTAGAGACAAGTTAATTCAACTTAAGTCGTTTTTCGACTTAAGTCATGTCTCCGGAAACCAATTAACGACGTAAGGTGAGGTATGCCTGTAGTCTGTTTGAGGAGACCTATGCAGAACTTCCAGAGAGATCCTAAAGATCACAGGCTTCAGTCTACTACTCTAGCTAAGCATTTTTGTAAAATGCTGTTGAAATGCTGAAACAGCCATTTGGTCAGATATCACATGGCCATTATAATCAATCAACGACTATACAGTGAATGTGTTGCCACTTCACATTTCTGGTAGCTAGGCATTTCAAACAGCTTTTCACTTTTATGTCTCAGTGCAATCAGCACAACTTTCATGTTCAGCATTAGGAAAATTGTCAAAGGGTTATTTTCCCTACTGTATGAGCTACAATCTCTCTTTCTCTCTCTCCCTCTCCCTCCCCTCTCTCTCTCTGTCTGTCTGTCTGTCTGTCTCTCTCTCTCTCTTCTCTCTCTCTCTCTCTATATATATATATATATATATATATATATATATATATATATAGTGGAGGCATATGGCTTAGTGGTTAGGGTGTCAGCACCATGATCGTAAGATTGTGATTTCGATTCCTGGACCGGGTGACGCATTGTGTTCTTGAGCAAAACACTTCATTTCATGTTGATCCAGTCCACTCAGCTGGCAAAAATGAGTAATGTTGCGATGGACTGGCGTTCCGTCCAGCTGGGGTACACATACATTATAGAAACTGGGAAACCGGGCCCATGAGCCTGGCTAGGCTTTAAAAGGGCGAATTTATTTATTATTTATATATATATATATATGTGTGTGTGTGTGTGTGTGTGTGTGGAGGTGCAATGGCCCAGTGGTTAGGGCAGCAGACTCGCGGTCATAGGATCGCGGTTTCGATTCCCAGACCGGGCATTGCAAGTGTTTATTGAGCAAAAACACCTAAAGCTACATGAGGCTCTGGCAGGGGGTGGTGGTGATCCCTGCTGTACTCTTTTGCCACAACTTTCTCTCACTCTTTCTTCTGTTGGCCTCCTCGCTTAGCCAGCAGGGTGGCGTCATTTGAAGGCTAAAACAATGCGAAGCGCATTGTGACTAGCGATGTATAGCAACATCTGATAGCCTGGTCGGTCATGGTGATCATGGTGATCCTATATGTGGGAGACACAGGACTACAATATATTGTTCCAATATATTCATTTTAAAGGTAACAGAGTGTTTTATCTGAGGGAGATTTGGCTACTATTTCTAATAGGTTCTAACACATAGAGACTCCATCATTAACTCACTCACTAGTCATTTGTTTATAGATTCAGGGTCTGAAGATTACTTGATATCTTGGAGTTTTCCTAGACCTACATCTCTAAAGCAAGAGACTACCAGTATTTTATATCTTTATACTGTGTACATTAAATGCTGTTTATATCTCACTGGATGGGATATTTTTTCCTTTGTTGGAACAGTAAACTTAGTAGTTTGGTAAAAGAGAGTGATAGAATAAATACCAGGCTTGATCTGTTTGACTAAAATTCATCAAGGTGTTGCTCCAGCTGCAGTTTAATATCTAAAACAAGTAAAAGAGCGAACAATATGTAACCCCTACTAAATGTATTGAGACCCCTTTTCTTTCATTTGTCACTTCTGTATAGATAGATAGATAGATAGATATAAATACAGATATGAATATACACACATATACCTGTGCCGGTGACATATAAAAAGCACTGTCTAAACATGGCAGATGCCAGTGCCGCCAGCCTGGCGTCCATGTCGGTGACACACAAAAGCACCAACCGATCATGGCCATTTGCCAGCCTCCCCTGGTTGGCCCCTGTGCCTGTGACACATAAAAATCACCCACTACACTCACAAGTGGTTGGCATTAGGAAGGGCATCCAGCTGTAGAAACACTGCCAGATCAGACTGGAGCCTGGTGCAGCCTCCTGGCTTCCCAGACCCTGGTTGAACTGTCCAACCCATGCTAGCATGGAAAACTGACATTAAACGATGATGATGATGATGATGATGATGATGATGATGATGACACACGCACACACACACACAATGGAGTTACTTCAGATGACTCAAGTGTATCTCTATAAAATTGGTTCTTTCAACCTGAAAGTGAAACTATTTTTATTGTGTGCAGTTTTATTACAATTTCAAAATAATGTATTTTGTTTCATGGCTTGGAGGGAGACAAAGATGAAATTGGCATAATTCATGGGTGGTGACTCTATTTAGACAAGTGACTCTATTTAGACAAGCTAGGTCAGAATATTTCTTGTAGATAGTTAAGAGGTGAGATAAGAGAGACATAAGTATTACACACATCTGTTGCAGGGGGTGCCATGGTGGTTAGATTTCTGGGTGGGGACAGAATCAGGAAAAAAAGTTAAAAGAGAAGGAACACCCTTTTTTTTAAAAAAAAATTTATGAACAGATAAATAATTCAGTAGAATGATTAATCACTTGCAAAGCAAACTTTCTTAACCAAGATCCAAAGATCTAAGAAACCATAATGTATGTTTTTTTTTCTTGGCTTTTCCCGGCATCCCATCTCACCTAAAAAATAAACCTGCTCTCTGAGTAAAGGTTGAAAGGAGGAATATGAAATAAATATACACACGTACATATATATAAACAAACATATTTATGTGTGTGTGTGTCTATCTGTCTGTGTGTGTGTATGTGTGTGTGTGTTCATATTTATAGATATATATGTTTGGTAATTTAAGAATCCATAAGTCAGAATAAATATATAATACACACAAATATAGATAGATATATACATATAAATATAAATACATATAACCATACGTATATGCATACATACACAGACATACATGTACACATACACACACATGCATGCACACACACACACAAACAAACACAAACCCACACACATACACACATGCATGTACATATGGAAAAAAACCAATAAGGAAAATAAAGAAAAAAAAAACAAGAGAGAAAAACACCTTTTTTTTGTCAAAGAAAAGTGGTAAATGTAAATGTTCACTGTTTCTTGAAGAATGGAAGAATAGCCATTCTGATAAGATGTAAGAGGAAGCTGCTTTGGTTGTGACTGTGGAGGATTGAGGTGAAAGAATCGAGGCTTAGAGAAAATGGTTTGCCAGATGTCAAATGTGTGAGGCAAGGCTGAACTGCAATTAATCATCTCAGGTGCTTGGTTGCTGAGAATAGACAATTACAAATAAGGACAGTCATACTATTTCCTCTTGTATATTATGAAATTTCTGTTTTCTGTTTTCGAGAATTCTTCAGAGGGAAACCTTGGCCTAGAACAAGTTAAAGCCTGCTTTGGAATTTGAGATTGAATTAATAAAGCTAACATTCCCATCAAATTTATGCCTGTTAGACATTAAGGAGAAAGAAAAAAAAATACTTGTATAAGAAAATAAACCGAATGGAAACTAGGAATATATACACTAACACATTCATGCAACTCACACCACATACATACACACACATGCATACATATACATATATATATATATATATAATATATATATATATATATATATATGGGAGACCCCCTTCAGTCATGAATGACCATGGGACTGCACCTAGAAAGTTACCCTCCGAGGTACAAGTCCGGGCAAGGTTGTTTATGGAAGGCCAACAGTCACCCATGCATACTAGCCTCCTCTCTCCACACCACTGATGTTATCCAAGGGAAGGCAGAGGGGCCGATACAGCTTGGCACCAGTGATGTCGCAACTCATTTCTACAGCTGAGTTAACTGGAGCAACGTGAAATAAAGTGTCTTGCTCAAGAACACAACATGCAGCCCGGTCCGGGAATCAAACTCACAACCTCACAATTGTAAGCTTGACACTCTAACCACTGAGCCATGCACCTTCACTATATATATATATATATATATAATATATATATATATACACACACACATATGTTTATAAAAGGTAGGGTAAAGTCCCCCTAAGTCATGAATGACCATAGGATTGCACCTAGAAAGTTTCCCTCTGAGGCATGTCTAGGTAAGGTTGTTTGAGGAAGGCTAGCAGTTGCCCATGCATACCATCCTTCCCTCATCCACACCACCCATGTTACCCAAGGAAAAGGCAAAAACTGGTATAGATTGGCACAAGTGATGTCGCAACCCATTTCTACAGCTAAGCGAACTGGAGCAATGTGAAATAAAGTGTCTTGCTCAAGAACACAACATACAGCCTATTCTTGAAATTGAACTTGCTACTTCAAGATTGTGAGCCTGACATACTAACTACTGAACCATATGCCTTCACATTAACATATATATATATATATATATATATACATCATTATCATTTAACATCCACTTTCCATACTGGCATGGATTGGATGGTTTGATGGCTAGGCAGAAGACTGCACCAAGCTCCAATGTTTGTTTTGGCATGTTTTTTTTATTGTTAGATGCCCTTCCTAATACCAACCATCCTGCAGAGTGGACCCAATCATCCTAGATATAGGGAGGTATGTTTGTATGTATATCTCTATTTAGAGATTTTTTTTTAATGTAAAACACTTGATAATTGCAAATACATTGCATGAAACCAGTGGTAGCATTGTAAATCTACAAATAAAGAATAAAGTAACCCACCAAATCCAATGCTGAGCACCCATTCTCACTGTTCACTATTGTCACGAGGAGGGCATGCATGCTTGGCATATTAGTCTGTTCTAGGATGACTCCTGACATCACAAAATGCGTCTGAATAAATGTTGCCGGACAGCAAATAGAGACTCGAGCATTGCTCAGAAAATAATTTTCATTTTTAACCTCGTATATAGTACGCACTAGGGATTTTGACCTTTAAATTTTGGGAAAAAAATACAGATTATACTCAAGGATTTACGGTATACATACATGTAGCTTCTGCTCATTCACCATATAAAAAACAATCCTTTCAGGGCATTGGTCCGCCTGAGGCAAGAGTAGAACGCATTTATTTCAAAAGTGCCAAGGAATCTAGAACCATATGATTGTAAAGTTTAATTCTTAAACATACTGCCAAACTTGGGCACAAGCTTGGCCATGTGGCTAAGAACTCAAATCATTAAGAGAAGTTATTCCATGCTACAAGACATTCAGTCCATTACATTGATATTTCTATGCAATAAAAATTCTAAAATGTAAATTTTTTTTTTTTACTGAAACCTCTCAAAGATGAAAACAACGACTTATACAATGACGAGGATTATATAAAAAAAAACAAAAAAAAAACACAAAACAAGGGAAAGACTAGCAAGAGACTTTGGTAAAATGTATTTATGCTTGTGCTGGTGTGTGTGTGTGTGCATGATTGTATATGTATACATGTGTATAAGGCTGTATGTGTGCTCATGCGTGTTTGCCTGCATGTTTGTGTGTGTATAATTGCTGCATGTGAGTGTTTGTCCATGTTTATGTACATGTCATACATGTTATATGCATTGGTGAAAGAGAGGGAGAAAGACAGAGAGTTTGTGTGTGTGTGTGTGTGTGTGTGTGTGTGTGTGAATATATGAATGTGTATGTGTGTGTTTGCCAGAGTGTATGTCCATGCGTGCATGTCTGTGCATGCATGTCCATCTGTTTGTATGCGTGTGTGTGTGTGTGTGTGTTGTGTGTGTGTGTGTGTGTTTGTGTGTGTGTGTTTGTGTTTGTATGCACATGTATGAGTGCATATGTATATGTGAAAGAAACAGAAAGATGGACAGGCAGACAAAAAAAAATTTGTGCTTGTGTGTGTGTGTGTGTGTGTGTGTGTGTGTGTGTGTGTGTGTCTGTGTGTGTGTGTGTGTGTGTGTGGAGTTGAGAGGAAATCAATAAAGAAGGAATGACAAAGAAATTGGTAGAATTTCATTATAGCTCCAGCTTCAGTGAACAGAACGTAGCTCTGTAGAAGGTGTCAGCACTTGGCGCTTTCATACAGATAGTCCAATGAACAACAGATGGAACAAATCTGGTTATTCCCCACATTCTCTTTGTTTTCTTTAAACTCCATACACCGTACGCCATCCGCCACCACCACCACCACCATCACCACCACCACCACCACCACCACCACCACCACCATCACAACCACCACCACCATCACCATCACCACCACCACCACCACCACCACTACCATCGCCACCATCACCACCACCACCACCACCACCATCACCACCATTACCATCGCTACCACCACCACCACCACCATCACCACCACCACCACCACCACCACCACCATCACCACCATCACCATCGCAACCATCGCTACCACCATCACCACTACCACTCCCCCCACCATCACCATCACAACCACCACCATCACCCCCTCACCATCACCATCGCTACCACCACCACCACCACCACCATCACCACCACCACCACCACCATCACCACCACCATCATCACCACTCTCTCCAGCCCCTACACTTATGCTTCTCCTTACCTTTCTATGTCTAACTCATTCACCATCTATTTTTCTCTCACATTTTCTCTTCATATCTATCTCTCAGTCCCTGTCTCTCTCTCTCTCTCTTCCTATTGCCCTTCTGTCTATTGATCATCTCTCTCTCTCTCTCACCTTCTGTCTCTCTCTCTCTCTCTCTCTCTCTCTCTTTCTCTAACTGTCTTTTTCTCCCTCTCTCTCTAGGTGGCACCACAAAAGTGCAGACTATGATGCAGCTGGTGTGACGTCACATCCTGACTCTTCTCTCTTCTCCTCATCATCTCCTCTCGCCTCCCCCCACCTCCAGTCCCTCTACTTTGCTCCTTTCCGCCACCTCCCCCTCCCCCTCCCCCTCCCCCTCCCTCCTCACTCCTCTCATCTCCTATCCATTCATTCATTCGTTCGTTGGATTCATTTGTTCAGTGTCCATCTGCAGAGGGGGTAAAGAAGGGTTACAGCTCCGTGCCAAAATATATCCCCTATTAGCCATATGTAACTTCTGTGTTTGCTTCCAAGGATGATAATGAAGAAATGAACCAAAATTCCATTCACCACCACCACCACCACCACCACCATCACCATCACCCCTTACCACATTACATATAATATTTATTTATATATATATATATATATGTATTTATTTATTTCCTTTTACTGCAATAATATTTTTTTTTTTTCAATTTTTCCTTTTTTTTTTTTCTTGGTTCCACCGAAAAAGGGAATGTTGCCAATTTTGCATTAGCCACATTGAGGAATATTTGTTATGAGTGTGCATGTGCATGTGTATATATGTATATATGTGTATGTATATATATATATACATATGCATGTATATATATATATATATTCATCTATATACATACACACGCACACACACACACATATATATACATATACACACATATAAGCACATATACATACATATATATACATATATTTACATATATACGCATATACATATATATGTATATATATGTATGTGTGTGTGTAAATATTAATATATATATTTATATATGTGTGTATATCTATCTATATATTATATTATATTATATATACATAAATTACTGGTCTGTTAATGGCATTTTGTTTCAATGCTACATCATACAACAGAATATATCTATAGATTTTTTTAGTAAATACTATGTGCAGAAAGATGTAAACAGCTTGTTTGCATATACTATAGTAAGTTCATACACAGAAATAGAAGGTTCAGTGGGAATTGTCTCAATTCTGATTTGGGACTTTGTCAGTGACTGAGTGATCTCATTAACTGTCTTTTGGAGAAACTAGTTATAAGCCCATGACTACTAAATTAAGAAAGTTGGATAGACTAATGTATCTTTGGCAATTAGTTCAGTTAATAAATTGTTTGTGTGTTCAAGTAGAGGTAATCATTCACTGATGAAATCCCAACACAAGCTTTCAATCTCGTTCATCTGATATAACCTTTTTTGTCCACAAAGATGTCGCACATACAAAATGGTGTTTACATCTGCCTATATTTACTTTCCCTGTTGACTAAACATCTATAAATATACTCAACAGTATAATATGACATAAATAAATGCATACATACACCCATACCCCACCCCACACAGGTATACACATATACAGATATACATAAATATGTATGTGTGTGTATGCATAAGGTTTATTGAAATAATATTTATCTCATGACATGAGTTTCATGTAACTGCAATTTCCAGGTGAGAACTCTTATAACTCAGTTTGGATGTATATATTATCTTTGTTGGTGTGGGCTTGGTCTTCTGCTTGCATCTGTTCATTGCTTGGCATTTTGCATTTATAGGTCAGCTGTTAGCTTTCTGCTTTCATGATTGGTTATTTTTTTTGCAATGTGGTGGTTATTTTTCTTGAATTGATGTTGTGGTGGGAACATGTTCTTAATTTGTAATTGTTGTGAATTTATTTGCTAAGCTAGTTAAGGTTCTTTTTTGGTTTGCTTTTGTGGTAAATGTGTATCATCAAATTTGCAAATATTCTTGTTTTCATAAAGATCAAGGAATTTTAAGGATATATATAATTTTTTGTCAGTAACAATGATTAAAGACATATTTATTTATGAAGGAGTTTCTGGTGGTATTATAAGTGATATTTCATGGTTGGGTGACTTTTGCAAATATGTTTCCAGGAATGAATGGGTTTTTGATGTGACTTGGAGAAGGTGTATATTGAGCAAATTAAAGATTTCCATTTCTTTAT
This sequence comes from Octopus sinensis, assembly GCF_006345805.1. Taxonomy (NCBI): domain Eukaryota; kingdom Metazoa; phylum Mollusca; class Cephalopoda; order Octopoda; family Octopodidae; genus Octopus; species Octopus sinensis. The sequence goes on from NC_042997.1 coordinate 172,739,793, forward strand.
TTCATTGGGTATTGGATTATAAGTCTTTTGGCATGTTAGTATGTCAGTGTAGATGTGATGTTGTGGTTAGTTTATTTTTAAATTTTTTATTTGTTTATTTTTTTCTGGTGCATTGAACTAGATAAATTTTTCATATGATTGTTTATGTTTGTATATGTCATGGTTGAGTGGCTTTGGCTACAACGTTGATAATTTTAGTTCAGTTATACTGTTAAACTACTCTATACTTTTTACTCATTTCAGTCATTTGACTGCAGCCATGCTGGAGCACCACCTTTAGTCAAGCAAATTGACCCCAGGATTTATTCTTTGTAAACCTAGTACTTATTCTATTAGTCTCTTTTGTTGAACCACTAGGTGACGGGGACATAAACACACCAGCATCTGTTGTCAAGCGATGTTGGAGGGGGGGGGGCAAACACAGACGCACACACACACACACACACACACACACACGCATATATATATACGACGGGCTTCTTTCAGTTTCTGTCTACCAAATCCACTCACAAGGCTTTGGTCGGCCCAAGGCTATAGTAGAAGACACTTGCCCAAGGTGCCATGCAGTGGGACTGAAACTGGAAGCATGTGGTTGGTAAGCAAGCTACTTACCACACAGCCACTCCTGCACCTATAGCTACTTACCACTCAGCCACTCCTGCACCTATAATTAAAGATTTTTGTTTAGCTCATTAAAGATTTAGTTCATTAATTAAAGATTTTTGTTTAGCTCATTAAAGATTTAGTTCATTAATTAAAGATTTTTGTTTAGTTCATTAAAGGGAGCATGCATTGTTTGAATTATGTTTCTAGGTGTGTTTCCATTTGTGTGCATGTGTATGTGTGTGCATGTGCATGCATGTGTGTGTGTGTATGTGTGTGTACGTGTGTGTATGTGTGTGTATGTGTGTGTGTGTGTTGTAGTCAAAGATTGTTTATATCCTGTGTATGGTTTAGTATGTTATATCTTTTTATGCATGTGTGTGTTTTGGTGAATGTGTTTTTTTTTATTTGTCTATGACTGCATAAATGTATTTGGTATCATGTCTTTAATTTGGGTTGGGTGTTTGTGGTTCAATTTTTATAATTGTGATAGTTTTCATGTGTGCAGGAGGGGGACAAGATGGTCTGTTACCCTGTCTGAAACTTGGGATATCTTGTTGTATCTGAGAGAACAAAATCATGGAGATTGGTACATATCCATGCTTTGGTTGTCCTAGCCTTGTGAGATGGTGCAGAGTCTT
>NC_042997.1:172746036-172763536 GCF_006345805.1 Octopus sinensis
GTTGCCTTTCCCTTGGGTAACACTGGTGGTGTGGAGAAGAAAGGCTGGTATGCATGGGTGACTGCCAGCCTTCCATAAAAAGAACCTTGCTCAGACTTTTGCCTGGGAGGGTAACTTTCTTGGTGCAATCCCATGGTCAGTCATGACCGAAGGGGAGTCTCAGCTCAGCATCCGGTTTACTCTGTAAGGTGTTTAGTGAATGAACAAGAATGATATAGATTTAAGATTTTTAGTCTCACAAAATACCTGGTAACTTCGTTAATGCTATTGTCATTATAACAACTATCCGTGCCACTAACACAGGTATCACAACTACAATTTCCATTTGATATTTAAATCAATATCAAAATAAATATCAAATGGAAATTGTAGTTGTGATACCTTTGCTGGTGGCACATAAAAAGCACCATCCGAACATGGCCGATGCCAGTGCCACCTTGACTGGCTTCTGTGCTGGTGGCACGTAAAAAGCACCAACCGATCGTGGTCACTTCCAGACTCCTCTGGCACCTGTGCCGGTGGCACTTTAAAAGCACCCACTACACTCACAGAGTGGTTAACATTAGGAAGGGCACCCAGCTGTAGAAGCACTGCCAGATCAGACTGGAGCCTGGTGCAGCCTCCTGACTTCCCAGACCCCGGTCAAACTGTCCAACCCATGCTAGCATGGGAAACGGACGTTAAACAATGATGATGATGATGATGATGATATTTGGTGAATGAGTAAAGATAACATAGTGTTGAGAGGATCCTTTAGTCTAACAGAATACCTAGCAACTTCACTGGTGCTGGTACCATTATAACAACCATCCTGTTTACTCTGTAAAATGATTGGTGAATTAGTGAAGAAAATACAATATTGAGAGAACCCTTTAGTCTTTCCAAATGCATAATCTCTCTAGTTCCAGTATCATGATAATGAAATTATTGTATACAGTGCTCAGGTGCACCACAACTTGTCAAAAGTTTATATAAAGCATATGCAGTAATATACAAATGTCTGGAAAGTGAACAGTGTATGAGTCAGATACATGCTTGCATAAGAGAAAATAAGATGTAGTGTTGGTGAATCTCAGGAAGTTTTGATGAATTACACCTAAGAAAATCCATAAAATGTTTGGATTCTGTGAGAGCATCCAGTCAGAAACTGTCAGATGGAGTGTATAAGCAAGATGTGTTTTTCCTACTGTCCCTTAAACCATTGTCCAGTTTAATACCATGATCTGGCTCTCAGGTGATTTTAATGAATCTGTTTTGCTATGAGTATTCAAATCTCCATTCTCCATTTTTTTCTTTCTTTCTCTATAACATTCATGGAGATAATTCATTAAGAACACCTCCTCTTCTGACAAAGCAAATTGCATTTCTTTCAATTTTTGTTTTTTTTATGATGTATGTGAATTACAGGTTGTCCATCTCTAAGCCATGCATTACTGAAAACTAATAAATCACTTAATATTTAATTAATGCTAATTGTAGACATTATATCCTAAGGCAATTACATAATTCTATTTGCTTTGTAGAAAGAAAACCCTCCAAAAAGCATTTGAGTTTAAGAGATTAGGAAACTAAATTCATGTCCTTTTCTGTCCTCTCTACATCAGTGACCCCTAGATTGTATTTTGTTCCTGGTTCATGCCAATCTTAGAGACCCAGCAAAAGGTTATATACATACATACATACATACATACATACATACATACATACATACATACATACATACATACATACATATACAATAGGCTTACTTTAGTTTTTGTCTACCAAATATACTTACAAGATATTGGTTGACCCAGAACCATAGTAGAAGATAATTGTCTAAGGTGCATGGCAATTTGAGCATGTATCTTCAACTATAGTCTTTATATATATATATATATATATATATCTATATATATATATATATATATATATATATATATATATATATGTGTGTGTGTGGTGTGTGTGTGTGTGTGTGTGTATATATATATATAATAATAATAATAATAATATATGAGGGAATAATTAAATTTAGAAGTACTAAATCAAATTTCACAATATATATATATATATATATATATATATAATACTTTTATTCTTTTTCTTGTTTTCAATCATTTGACTGTGACCATGCTGGAGCACCACCTTTAATCGGACAAATCTACCCCAGGACTTATTCTTTGTAAGCCTAGTAGTTATTCTATTGGTCACTTTTGCTGAACCACTAAGTTATGGGGATGTAAACACACCAGCATCAGTTGTCAAGTGATGGTGGGGGGGACAAACAGAGACACAAACAAACACATAAACACACACACACACACCACACACACACACACACACACATACACACACATTCTTCTTATGTCCAACTTTTCTCTCAGGGCTCTTGTGTTTGCACACTGACATTACACATCCAGCAGAGCATACTAGCTTCATTCCTGTCAAGCCTACGCATATCCTCAGCAGTCACAGCTTTTCTCACATATGCATCATACAGTCTACCTTTCATTCTGAATGAGAAGCCCTTTATTTCCAGCAGAGGTAGGAGCTCTCTGAACTTTGCTGAAGCTATTCCCATTCTAGCAGCTACACTCTCAGAGCATCTACCCCCACTACTGACTTGGTCACCTAGGTAACAGAAGCTATCAATTACTTTTAGTTTTGCCCCCTGGAATGTGAGGGAATCTGTTTTCTGTACATCTTTGATGTCTATTGGCCCTGTTTATTGCATCTGCCATACACAAAAACTATCTTGCCTGTTAACCTTCCTCTGATATTGCTGCACCTCTTATGTGTCCATATCTTACACCGGGTATATCTTATGGAGTTTCTACCTATGCCCTTTTATGCAGATCGAGCAGGGCTATCTACCTGAGGGGATTTGCAATTTGTCTGCCTTCCTACTTACGAAGACTTTGGTTTTTGCTAGATTGACTCAAAGGCTCTTCAATTTTCAACACCTGAAACTTCTCCTCTAGTTCTGATAGTGACTCAGCTATTAGAACAAGGTCATCAACATGGAGGAGCTCCCAGGGGCAGCCTGTCTTGAATTCCTCTGTTATTCCTGGAGGACTATGATGAATAGGAGGGGGCTGAACCCCTACTTTTACCTGGAATTCTTCACTATATGCATTTCCAACCCTCACCTTACTGACAGCATCCCTGTACATGGCTTGTACAGCTCTCACTAACCATTCATCTATCCCTAGTTTCTGCATTGACTACCAGATAAGGGATCGGGGGACCCTGTCAAAGGCTTTCTCCATGTCAACAAAAGCCAAGTACATAGGTTTAGCTTTGGCTAGGAATTTCTCCTGCAGCTCTCTTACCAGAAATATAGCGTCAATGGTGCTTCTCCCTGACACAAACCCAAACTGCATCTCATCTAAACTAACACTCTCCCTAATTAGTTGGGCTACAATCCCTCTGTGACTTTCATCACTTGATCCAACAATTTGATACCTCTGTAATTATTCCTAGCTAACATATCACCTCTACCTTTGTAGCAGTTGACTGTGGTGCTGCTACACCAGTAATTCGGTATGACTCCTTCATGTATCACATGGTTAACTATATGGGTGACTAAGCTATAGCCTACACTGCCTGATATTTTAAGCATCTCAGCAGTGATTCTTGATGAGCTGGGGGGCTTTCCCTGTCTTCATACCCTTAACTGCTTTATCTACCAAGGTACTGTCAATATGAATAGTTGGAAGACTCTCTTTCTCCCATTCATTCTCTTCATTTAGCAACCTTTCATAGTGGTGTCTCCAAGTCTCTCTCTTTGCAGCATCATTAAATGCAAGTGAGCCATCATCCATGTGGACACATTTCTCTCCTATGGCATCAAGATTCTCTCTCACACACTGTCTTGCAATAAGAAACACTTCATGTCTCTGGTCCTGATGGCACAGAACATTGGCAAATTGTTTCTTATCTGTATCCCCTCTGGCTAAGTAAACCTGTCTCCTAGCTTCCCTTCTGGCGATTTGATGCAGTTCCCTGCTACAACCACACCTGCAGTCCTTCCATGCCTGTTTCTTTACCCTAATGGCCCTTTCAACTACATTGTTCCACCACCATGTTACCTTAGGTTGAGAAGGGACTTTGCACCATCCACAGATCTGGTTAGTAGCCCTCAACAGGTTGTTCTGTAGAAACCTCACATATATATGTCCTTTTAATTCATTTTTGGGAAACATATTGAATATTTATATAAAAGCTCCTACTCTATTATGTCAGCTACAGCTTAAGGATGCCAACAGGCAATAAGAGTTTTTGGGGGTCACACTAAGCTGTGCCTATACAATGTAGGATAAATATAGCAATAATAATTCTTGGATGAAATTTACAAATATTTATAAATACCATCTAAGGCTTATTATTATTGCTATATATATATATATATATATACCGGAGTAAACACATAAATGTGAAACAAGGTGGAAAAAAGAGTACTCAAATACCAGTGGTAGAGTAATATGCTTTATTTAAAGCAACAGAAAATTCAACAAAACCTGTTACTCTGAGTTTCGCGTTGCTGGCAACGCGAAACTCAGAGTAACAGGTTTTGTTGAATTTTCTGCTGCTTTAAATAAAGTATATATATATATATATATATATATATATATATATATATATTACATTATAAGGGTAGAAATTGATATTAATCAATTAAAACCAGTGGCCTAGCATATTTTAAAAAATCTGAAGATAAAAAATTGTGTTACATACAAAATTTAGAAGACTGACCACTAAAGTGGACAGCCTATATGCTAAACATAGATGTCAAATCGCCATGGTGATTATATATATATATAATGCACATTGTTATAAACGTATGGTCCATAATATACTTTGGATTTACACAAGGAGCTGGTTCTGAAAGAGGTGTATACATATATGCCAGTTAATGGGGTTGAACCCAAAGTGACATGTTTGAGAAGCAACATCTTAATCACACTGCCATATTTTTTACCCATGTTGCCTTCTACATCAGACCATGTTTTATGCCTAATCTTAAGCTAAGCACTGCATATATAGATTCTCATGTGCTTGCATATTCACATAAACACACATACACGTGTATATATAACATGAATGCACGCATACATGTGTAAGTACATACATATATATACATATATATATAAAGACATACACACACATATATATATTTATATATGTGTATATATATATATATATATATATACACATACATATATGCATAGATAGATAGATAAATATATATATATGGGTGTATGTTGTTCATGTTTCTCTAAATACACATAACCCACTACTCTTCCCCTACCACATGTATATATACACACAATAACCATAAAATTCATATAAGTCATGTAAACTTGTGAAAATGGCTTTTGTGATTTTCAAAATAGATGTCAACAAAACATGATAGAAAGTTAAATTTTGGATTGAAATTGCTGTTGAGACACTAGAATGTTCTTACAAGTCTTAAATCTTCTCCAGATGCTATATCTATAAACAATAATGTTGGGAGATCTAAATTTATCGAAGACAAGAATTGCTCTTCCATTCCTTGTAAAAACATGTTAGCAAATTGTGAATAGCGAAGATTAAAGATGCTTATCAATATATTTAAAACAAAGCAAATATTTCTATTCTTTATTTTGTGTCTTGCGGAAATCATCGGTGATAACAGGTCTAAGGAATTGGTTTGGTCTGTGATTTATCATTCAACAGACAGTTTATCGATGGCTTGAGAACTTTAAATAAGTTTTGCTTATATGGCATAAATGAAGTTATAAACAGTTTGATTTGGTTCCATACATACACACACACACATACACACACACAACAATATTGGCGCATGGTGTGGTATGGTGCATGATGATGAGTTGTAGTATTGTAGAGTGGGGTGTGATGATGTAGTGCGCTGTGCTATAGTGTGGTGTTGGTCAGCAGGAGAGGGTGGGTTGAATTAGTATGAATGTTCCAATGTTTTCAGTAAAGACAGAAAGCAATCAAAGATGTATAATAGCAGAGGTCATGGAAAAGAGTGCAGAATACTATCTCTTTTGGCAGTGATAATAAAGAACAGAGGGAGAAATTGGATATTGTCCCGGTAGCAAGGTCACGACTTAGTGAACAGAGCTAATCGCTGAAGCCAAACACTCAAGACATATTGATGGATCAATACATTTGGTGAGAAGCCTTGCCTTGACATGCTGCCAATTAGAAACAAAAGCTATCAGACAGAAATACCCTTAATCCTACTGCTGTTCTTAGAATCTTGATTCCGGTTTCCTTTCCCTATGTTATTAGCTTAATTTTTAACTAATTCCGAATGTAAGATGCTGCTTCATGTGTCAAAAACGTCTCGGGTTTGGAGAGCTTACAGTGTCAGCAGAATAAATGTTGATAATTAATGCAACTTCCCATTAACTGGTGACTTAATTACAATCTGTTACCTGGGTTTTAGTAAAACTTTGCTATTTGAGGAAATGTACATTCGGAGATAAAATACTATATTAGTAAATAAACATTAAGAAATATAAAAAAAGAAAAAAAAGAAAGGAAAAATCATGATTCCCCCTAATCTAATGGATTATTGGACACTGCTAGCATTATATGTAGGATAAGTCAACTTTGACAGAGACTGTCTTCTCTAAGCTGTAACATGAATGCATTACTGAAAGTTAATAAAGCACTTAGCATTTATATAGTGCTACCACTGTTTAACATATTGAATTATTAAATACCATATTTCAATCTCCTCCTTTTCCCTTTTTTTCCTGTGTAATAATACCAATACATTCCATATTGTTAAAAATCTATAATATTCTGCTTGTCATGACATGTGTTATGCTTTAAGCAACCTCAACAATGGAACAAAATCAAGGCTATAATAAAAATCGTTAACATAATGAAACAATGTTTTGATGTTTTATAAGATTAAGTGTAAAAAGCACATATAAGAATATTTATAAAATGTGGAATTTCTATAGGTCAGAGCTGTGTATTTAAGAAGTTTGCTTCCTAACCACATGGTTTTGGGTTCATGTGGCTACATGAACACAAAGTCACACAGTATGGTACCTTGAGCAAGCATCTTCTACTATATCCCTGAACTGAGCAGAACCTTGTGAGTAGATTTAACAGATGAAAACTGAAAGAAGCCCATCATATGTGTGTGCAATATATATATATATATATATATATATATATATATGTATGTATCTGGCCCTCATGCCAGTGGTATGTAAAAGCACCCATTACACTCTCAGAGTGGTTGGCATTAGGAAGGGAATCCAGCGGCGGTAGAAATCTTGCCAGATCAGATTGAAGCCTGGTGCAGCCTTCTGGCTTGCCAGTCCTTTGTCAAACCATCCAACCCATGCCAGCATGGAAAACGGACATTAAACGATGATGATGACAATGATGATGATGATTATATTTGATGGAAAAAAAGCATCTGATGATAAGATAGACTGCAAATAATCTTTGTGCGGCAGACAATATACGCAGATCTGCACCACTCATGCAACCATTCTAGAAACAGCTGTAAAGTACTGCCTGCTACCTCTTTTCTATCAATTCTAAGTATTTTTTTTTATCTCTAGCACCACTGATCTGCTTACCCTTCTAATCACATCTACACTATGGATTTCCTTTCTACATTAACCTTGAGTGCACCAATCTACATCTGAACTATTATGAACTTTCCACCTTTCAAACTCCTTCTGGTTTTCTAACACATATATTTCATATATATATATATTCGCATTTCTCTTCAATATGTTATATAAATAAGCTATAAATTGATTTGTCTATACTTTTGTTTCTTTACACCTACACTAGTTTGGCTGATATATTGCTTATAGCCAATTCTCATTTCAGCAGATCTCACATCTCTGCACTCATTGCTGGAGTTCAGGCACTGATTCAACCTGAGCATTCATTACATGCACCTACTGTTTTATGCCATTTGGCATCTTATTACTCACCACTCATGTGTGTGTGTGTTGTATGTGTATGTGTTTGTATACACAAACATGCACATATGCATATGAATATATATTTGCATTTACGTATATTTGTGTTCATGTGCACATACATATCTGTATATGTTTATCTGTCCTTGTCTTGATATCATATAATAGCTGTAAATGAGCGTCATTGTCACACAAGCAGTATTGTTCATTTCCAGTGTTCTGTGTAAATACAGTCAACCTTGGAAAAAAATCACCTTGCTTGGACACAATTAGTAACAGGAAGGGCATTTAGACTTCGAAAATCTGATGCAATGAATTCTGTCTAATCCATGTAAGCATGGATGAGTGGGTGTAAAATGATGATGGTGATGATGACGACAACGTTGGAGACTATCGCTTCAGCATGCTTTTATGTTGTTTTCCATTACCATGGATACTGGCACTGTACCATTTATACAATTTCATGGCGACAAAGTTAGTTTTTGTTGTACCTCATGCCATCCTTTGTGCAGCTGTAACAATTCCAATTTTTTTTTTTCATCAGGTATAGTACAGTATATCTAGGATTGTATTATACATTGCAGCCTTCCCTTTTAAAAGATGTTAAGTTGTGATTTGAGGAAAATTTAGTTGCTATTTCCAGCAGATCTAGCAAATCAGACTAAGTAGAAGCTTCCTCATTGACTCACCTGCTGAGTTGTTGTTATTTAGCGCCCAGATCAGCTCTGAAGTAGACCTAATATCGAAGACATTCCAACTATGACCTTCACAGCAATTTGTTTCATGTATAGTGTAGTATCTCTTTCACAACCCTCCCTGGTGTGTCCTGTTTTCAGATATAAAAGTGTTTATTTCAACTTCGTCATTTTCAGACATTATTTCAGGTGAAAAGCTTTAGTTTGATAGCATAGCTGGGCACTCCATCGGTTACAATGAGTGTTTCAGTTGACACGATCAATGGAACAACTTGCTCATCAAATTAATGCACAAGTGACTGAGTACTCCACAGACATGTGTACCCTTTAATGTAGTTCTCAGAGAGATTCAGCGTGATACATTTAATGTCACAAAGCTGGCCTCTTGAACTACAGGTACAACTCGTTTTTGCCAGCTGAGTGGACTGGAACAATGTGAAATAAAGTGTCTTGCTCAAGGACACATTGTGCCACCAGGAATTGAACTCATGACCTTATGATTGTGAACTGAATACCCTAACCACTAAGCCACATGTATATGAGTACATATGAGTACAACGTGAGTACAAATCAATTTGGTAGAGTTGTTAGAATATCTAATAGAATGCCTTGTGGTATTTGTTTCAACTCTCTATACTCTGAGTTCAAATTCTAAATTGATACTGATAAACAATACCAATTTAGGGTGATGGAACTGTCAAAATATTGAATCAGTACCTTGTGGTATTTATTTTAGTTCTTTGCATTCTGAGTTCAAATTATTCTATAGCTTATTTGAGTGGTAGATTTAACCGAAAGGTTCTCAACATTAGCAAAACTGTCCCCAAGGGGGTGCTGGATATGTTGAAGGAGGTGTTAGGCTTTGGGTGGGGCGGGGTGAGGAGTGAGGTAATATAACATACTAAATTCTACCTATACTAGGAATTATATTAAATAAATAAAAAATAAATGCGCCCTTTTAAAGCCTAGCCAGGCTCATGGGCCCGGTTTCCCGGTTTCAATGGCATATGTGTTCCCCAGCTGGACGGGACGCCAGTCCATTGCAGCGTTGCTCATTTTTGCCAGCTGAGTGGACTGGAGCAACGTGGAATGAAGTGTTTTGCTCAAGAACACAACGCATCGCCCGGTCGAGGAATCGAAACCACAATCTTACGATCAAGATGCTGACACCCTAACCACTAAGCCACGTGCCTCCACTAGGAATTATATTACACATGATAAAACTAGTAATGGTTATTAAAATAAAATGAAATCTCATCAGGCACAGGGAAGTCATTAACTTGCAATGTATACAGTAAATTTACAACGTTTTGTCTTTATTAATTTTTCTCTTTTTTTTTTATCATTTCACTGTTAAAAGCTTATACAGTCCATTTTTTGAGTAAAATTTATGAATTATCATTCATGTTAAGATGGTTTAGTTGTTATACCTCACTCGCCACTGAGGTGGGTGCCAGGCATAACTATTTAACCTTTTCGTTACCAACCCGGCTGAAACCGGCTCTGGCTCTGTAGTACAAATGTCTTGTTTTCATATGTTTTGAATTAAAATCTTCCATCAAACCTTAGTCACAATTTATGTTCCTAACACTAGCTTAATGATAAGTTATTTTACTAAATTCTTTGTCACCTGATTTTAATGCTACCACCTGGTTCCTTAAATGGCTTTTGCAGAATCCAATCTGATGCAAGCATTAGAGCCAGGTCTTCAGTTTAAGGATTACTTTCTCCCTTCCTTCTGCCCACCAGTCTCAAGGCCCTGTCAAGAATCATAGGCACTAAACAAAATGATATATTGCTAAAGGTCTCGGTCCCTTGTCACTACCTCTGTGAGGCCTCCTCCACCAAATTCTCTTTATTTCTTCATCTAGTTTGTTTTTTATGTGCAAGTGGCACATAAAAAACACCATTGAGCATGGCCGTTGCCAGTATGACCAAACTGGCCCACATGCCGGTGGCACGTAAAAGCACCCACTACACTCTTGGAGTGGTTGGCATTAGGAAGGGCATCCAGCTGTAGAAACTCTGCCAGATCAGACTGGAGTCTGGTTCACCAGACTTCAGTCAAATCGTCCAACCCATGCTAGCATGGAAAGTGGACGTTAAGTGATGATGATGATTATCACCCTTTTGTTGTACAAAAAAAAAAAAAATTAATTAAAACACACCCTGGCTTTTGTGTCAAGAATACTCCTGCAATGGAACCTTTTTTCTCATTGGATCTCCTAATATGCATGATTGAATGTGTAGTTATTAGAAGGTTAGATGTATAAGAAGCTGTTTGCAAGAGCAGGAAGGTTGTATAATGGTGTAGACATGAGAGATGAACATGATTTGAGAAAGAGAAACACACACACACAAGACAGTTATTTATAGTCTCAAGTGGTATCATTATTTGACTGAAAACAGTTAAATGAAATCTCAGTGAGTGAACTATAAGTAAATTGTTTATTAAAGAGAGTTAGACCAAAGTAAAACATGTTCAAGGTAGCTTAATCAGAGCTAAGAAGACGTTTTCGAAATGCATAGAAGATTATATGATAATTATATGACAAGTATATAAGATATGATAAGTATATAGTAAGATATGAGCAAAGATAGGAAAAAATTATCTTTGCCCCCTGCAGTTACTAATTGTCAAGAGATGTCACTAGTTGTTAAGGTGGTTATTTAATTCTTTTACCACTCATCTCCATTTTGCTATCATTCAACAGAGCTCTTTTGCAAACAAGCAGGCAGTCTGTAATATTTGTAATATCTGTAATATCAGCTTTTTTACGAACTAGAATCCTTTTGCTCAAGTGAATTCCATCAAATTGCTCACCTTACCAAATATTTGTCTATAGCATTAGTTCTAGAGTTGAACTACTCTCTGCATTCCACCTGTGTTACCTTTGTACCAATGAAAATAGTGACTAAGATCTTCACTTTTTTTTTTGTGTTTTCTCAACACTATAAAAGTATTTGTGTTACTACTGTTGTTGTCTCAAAGCTATGAGATAAAATGTGATTAATTTGAAAAGTGAGTATTATATTCGACAGAGAAATCTGACTGCTAATGGGTTGAATAATTCAACAGGGACAAATTGGAGGACTGCACTGAACTCTAAAGTTTCCTTTGGCATGGTTTTTTTTACAACTGGATGCTCTTCATAATGTGAACCCAGTGCTTTTGTTCATGACATCAGCTCTAATGAGTTTGCCATTTAACTAACAAGACAAAAAAAAAAGACCCCCCTGACTAAGTGAGAGTGTAGTGTCAGGTCACTTGTGAGGTCTCTCATGAGTGTTACTGGCACCCCCACTAGGTTTACCTGGTGGGTGGGATTGCTAGAAATCTAGTAAGACTGAAAACAAGCATGTCCAGTAAGTTCACCATCACCAATTCACCGCAGGGAAAGTTTACTGTAAGGAATGATCGCCATAAGGAAAGTCTATGGAGAGATAAGTTCACAGTAAAAGAATAATTAATATATTACTACTACTACTATTACTACTATCATCAGCATCACTATCATTACTTTCTAGTATCTTATCTTTATTGAATAAAGCTGAGTGGCCTTCAAAGTGTTCAATATTTGATTTTCCTTTCTTCAAGTTAGCCTTGATGCATTTGTCATGCTGAATCTCATATCATTTCCTCTACCACATCCGTATATTCTCTGTAGCAGTGTTTCTAGTTGTTTAACATCTGCTGTGTACTATGTCCAATAAGTTCACTGTCATCAATTCACCACAGACCTGTCAATAAGATGAAAGAACCTAGTGTAAGTACAACAACTATCTAGCAGTAGCATGGGTCCTCGGAAATTCCGGGTTGGTGTTCAGTATGCTGGAAGATCATTGGGAGTGAGGCACCCCTTAGCTTCTTAGATTCTAGAACCCATGTATTTATGTATATTTGTCTTCATATCTGTATATATTTATCTATCCTTGTCCTGATATCGTGTAATGGCTGTAAATGAGTGTCATTTTCACACATGCAGTGTTGTTCATTTCCAGTGTTCTGTGTAAATACAGTCAACCTTGGAAAAAAATCACCTTGCTTGGACACAGTTAGTAATAGGAAGGGCTCCAATAATTGGTGGTGACTTGGTCAGTGAATCTTCTGCAACGGTCAACAATTAATGGCAAGATGAGCTGCTACAGATCACATTATCCTAAAGTGTGTGTACATGTGGCCAGGGACCACATGAGAACTTGAATTATCACTGAAACTCCTGAACATGACCTTGGTCAGAGCTGGCTCAACCCATCCCAGGTGAATGTCACTGCAAGTACAAGTAAGAGCATATTTGAAAGAGAGAGACAACTAAATGAAAAATGTTGAGAAGTCAAAATAAGATCCAAGGGGCAGAAACAAATTTTTTACCGTAGAGGAGATACATGGTTACCTTACACTATATAAGGTTTGGTGGGAGTAATTGGGATGGGGGTGGAAGGAGAGATTAAGGTGGTGGTTACGAGATATCAGAGATACCCTCAAGGTACAAGAAGGTGAAGATGAATAGACGAGAAAAAGAATGGGGACAGAAGAACAGGTAGGGTGGGTGAGTAGTTTATTAATTAAAATATTTAGGTCCATTTTATTAAAGAAGCAAGTTACTACAATGATAATTACTTCCAGTATGGGTGAATCTGGTCAATTATAATTTTCTTTTTATTTCTGCATGTATTCACGAACAATAACATTTGTTTGGCTTTGTGTTGACTTACTTTCTCACAGTCAAGTCTTGCAGGCTATTGGCTATGAAAAGAGTTCCTTTTTTTATTTTATTATTATTTTGTTGAATTCCATATAGATTTTTTTATTTTTTTTTCATTCTATCTTTCCTGTTCCTTTGTCCTTATCTAAACTTCTTTGTTTTTGTTTTTTTTAGTGTTGTTAGCTTCTTGTTTGTAATTTCTTCTTTCCATTCACACTCTTTTACTCTTTTACTTGTTTTAGTCATTTGACTGCGGCCATGCTGGAGCACCACCTTTTTAGTCGAGCAAATTGACACCAGGACTTATTCTTTGTAAGCCTAGTACTTATTCTATCAGTCTCTTTTGCCGAACTGCTAAGTTACGGGGATGTAAACACACCAGCATCGGTTGTCAAGCGATGTTGGGGAGACAAACACAGACACACAAACATATACACACACATACATATATATACATATATATACGATGGGCTTCTTTCAGTTTCTGTCTACCAAATCCACTCACAAGGCTTTGGTCAGCCCGAGGCTATAGTAGAAGACACTCTCATTTGTTTCAGTCATTTGACAGTGGCCATGCTGGAGCACCACCTTTAGTTGAGCAAATCAACCCCAGGATTTATTCTTTGTAAGACTAGTACTTGTTCTATTAGTCTCTTTTTCGAACTGCTAAGTTATGGGGGACATTAACATACCAACATTGGTTGTCTAGTGGTGGTGGGGGAACAAACACAGACACACATATATAGGACGGGCTTCTTTCAGTTTTCGTCTACCAAATCCAGTCACAGGGCTTTGGTCAGCCCGAGGCTTATAGTACAAGACATTTACCAAGGTGCCATGCAGTGGGACTGAACCTGGAACCATGTGGTTGGTAAGCAAGCTACTTACCACTCATCCACTCCTGTGCAGATAAAATTCTATTTGTTTTTTCTGGTAGGATTTCCTTTTGCTATTTTATTATTTTAAAGAAGCTCACTTTGAAACCATGTGGTTTTGGGTTCAGTTTCACTGCACAGCACTTTGGAAAGGTATCTTCAACCAATGCCTTGTGAGAGAATCAGGTAGATGGAAACTGTGTGGATGCCCATCATGAATATGTGTGTGTGTGTGTGTATCTTCATGCTTCTGTTTATCTTTGTGTTTCTGTTTATACCCACCACTGCTTGAGAACTGGTGTTGGTTTGTTTACATCCCCAGAATTTAGCAGTATGATAAAAGAGACCAATGAAATAAGTTTGGAGTCAATTTTTTCAACTAAACCCATGAATGCAGTGCTCCAGCATGGCCATGGGCAAATGACTGAAACAAGAAAAATATAAAAGATAAAACCATTATGTGTTTCTCATTATTTCTCATTACTTTTTCTTCAATATTTTAATCAAGATTTACAGTCTTTACTTAATAATATCAAACCCCATCTCTTTTCTGTTAGTCCCTGACCAAAACTGATTCACAAACTTGCAATCTAAGGCATTCTAGCCATGACCATCCCATCTTTTTAGGAATATATAGGATTATACCATCTAATACGTCTCTTCTCTCTTCTCTTTTTAAGATGCTAGGGCATGATTTGAGGGGAAACTGAAGCTGCTATTTCTAGCTGGTCAAGCAATAATATAGAGGCTCCCTTGTAGGCTTGCTGTTGTTGTTGTTGCTGCTGCTGTTTGTTTGTTTGTTTGTTGAGCGAAGCGGTCTTCGTCCCAGAGCTCGCAAGATCGCACCTCAGGATTATCTGTAGAAGTCTGAAACGTGGTCCTTTGCTATTCGTAAGACCCACAGAAGAGAAAGCAGGTAATCCCCGACACCGAGAACATCGACGGATGGGTGAATGCGCATCCAGGCTCAGCGGTTGTGTAGGAAGTCGGGGACAAGAAACAGGAAGAAAGAGCGAGAGAAAGTTGGAGCGAAAGAGTACAACAGGGGTCACCACCACTCCCTGCCGGAGCCTCGTGGAGCTTTAGGTGTTTTAACTCAATAAACACACACAATGCCCGGTCTGAGAATCGAAACCGCAATCCTCCAACTGAGAGTCCACTGCCCTAACCACTGGGCCATTGCGCCTCCACTGCTGCTGCTGTTGTTTAGCCCCAAGGTCAACCTTAATTGAGTGAACTTATACATTAAAAGTTTTCCAATCGCAACCATCCCATCTTTTTTTCTATGTACAGAGAACATTATCTAACATGTCCTTTTTAAGTTAGTAGAATGTGATTTGAGGGATCTTTGGCTGCTATTTCTAACAGAGTGATTAACCACGTAGAGTCTCCTTCACTGGCTCATTTTCTCCCTGTATTTGGGATTAGTGTATTTAATCTGGCGGAATTCTGTTTTAAACACCCCGTATAACCTTTCATAACTTTTTCATTTTTTGCAATTTTCAGAAAATTTTTGTGACTTTGTGTTTTACACATGGGAATTCATACAGTTAAGCAAAAACCAAACATAAAAAATTTTTGGCGTGTGATTTAAGGACTATTTAGCAGTTATTTTTAGTACATATCACGATCACCTGATACTCTCCCCTAAATACAATTAATGGTCTATTGATGGGATTTAATAAAAAAAATTTGGACTAACAATATTTGAAACTGGGATTTAGAAAAAAACAAAAATTCGTGAAGTTCAAAAAAATTTTTTTAATTTTGAAAAATTAAAAAAAAATCTTTTTGCTTTCATAGTCATTTTTGAATTCCTATGTGTAGATTACAAATTTGCAAAAATTTTTTGAAAGTTCCAAAAAATGAAAAAGTTATGAGGGGTTATGTGGGGTGCTTAAAGCAGAATTGCACCTTTAATCTATACAGGGTTTAAGATGATGGTTTCAGGAAATAGTGAGTAGTTTTTAGTTTTTATATCTTAGGATGTTGGACAAAATGCTTTGTAATAATTAGTTGTAGTCCCATACATTTTGAGTTCAAATTCCTTCAAGGTTAACTTTGCTTTCCATCTTTCTGAAGGATTGATCATAAAATTTAGTGTTTGTCAAGTGCCGCGTTGGTATCATCACTTCAGCGCTTAACATCCATCTTCCATACAGGCATGAGTGGGATGTTTGACAGGAGCCAGCCAGGCAGAAGCCTGCACCAGACTTCTGCAACTGTTTTGGCAGAATTTTTACAGCTGGATATCCTTCCTAACACCAACCACTCAGCAGAGTGGACTTAGTGCTTTTTACGTGGGACAAGCTCAGGCAAGGTCAATTTTGGCAAGGTTTTTACAGGTGGATGCCCTTCCAAATGTCGACCATTTTACAGTGTGGATTGGGTGCTTTTAAGTGGCACTTGCACTGACAGGGTTGCCAAGTACTTGCAAGACAAAAAAATCTCTCTTTTGAAAGGAGAGGGGGCTTTGGTGGAGATAATATATAATATAATGAAATTATTGTATACAGTGCTCAGGTGCACCACAACTAGTCAAAAGTGCATATAAAGTATATTCAGTAATGTACAAATGTCTGGAAAGTGAACAGTGTATGAGTCAGATACATGCTTGCGTGTGTATGGAGGTGAGAAAATCAGGTGTAGTGTTGGCGAATCTCAGGAAGCATGGAAGTTTTGAAGGATGCAGTGCTTCGACAACTAACAATTAATGCCAGCAGTTTGTTCCATGCTTCAGCAACTCTTAGCGTGAAAAAATGTTTCCGAAAGTCATGGGAGCTGTGCTGTTTTCTGACTTTGTAAACACTAAGTCACATATCTTCATTAAGTTGTTAGTAAATAAGGTAAAACACAGGACTTTGAAATGGGTATGCAGGAAAGGAGTTGGTAGTTTTACCCAGTGTAAGTTAAAGACACATATGTGATGTAGAGGAATCACAAGCAAGCTAATAGTATTTTTGGTGTCCTGTACCCATATATGCATGTGTATATACATATATATGTAGGTATGTACATGTATGTATATATGCATATATTTATATATTATTTATATTATTATATGATCGAACGCCACACATCCTTTTTCAAGTAAGTTTTATCTCTCTCTCTATCTATCTATCTATCTATCTATATATATATATATATATATATATATATATATCTTTTATCTTTTATTTGTTTTAGTCACAAGGCATTTATTGTCCCTGAGTTATGGCAGAAGACACTAGCTTATGGTGCTGCATTGTGAAATTGAACCCATAAGCACT
>NC_042997.1:172766036-172776036 GCF_006345805.1 Octopus sinensis
CCTTTCATAAAGTTGTGTCTCACTAAAGATCCTGAGTTTTCACTGTCATATTGTTATATGCCCCTCTGGTTAGGGAATGAAACATTGCCACAATTTTCAGTTATTATTATCTTTCCATAATAAGAACTGCAATCATTTGTAAATATATGCAAAATGTTTGCAATTCGTATTATGGAAAGATAATAGTAACTGAAAATTGTGACAATGGTTCCTTCCCTAAAAAGACAAGTGTATAACAACATGGGAGCCTAAACTCAAGATCTTTAGTGAGACAGAACTTTATGTATGAGACCCAAACTGCAAACTGGATGCAACACAGCATGTTGAATGGAGTCCCACCTATAAGGGACAGTAGCAAGATGGGTCAAAATGACTGTTGTACAAAATAAAGATTAATACCAAATTCAGCTTCTGGTTATTTAACCAATAATAATAATAATAATAATAATAATAATATATATATATATATTATATATATGTGTGTGTGTGTGTGTGTGTGTGTGTGTATACAGGGTGTGGTGAATATATTGTTGTCTATTTTGCACAAAAATGAAAATAACATTGACATCTCATTTTAACAGATAGATTTACCAAAATTACATAAAAATATCTTGAAATACTAAAGAGTATTTAATAAAATCACCATTGGCTTCAACCTCAGCAACCAGACGACTTCGGAATCTCCTGCAACTCTTCTGAACGGTCTCATTGTTTAAGTTGGGGAATGCTGCCATAATCCTTGCTTTCAGTTCATCTTTGGTGTTACAAAGAGATTGTTGGTCTCTTGCGCAACTGCCCCACACACATAATAATCAAGAAGGTTGCAGTCTACGGAGTTAGGTGGCCAGATGTTAGGAGTGATGTGATCACAGAAATTGTCTGACAACCATGACTGGGTTCTCCTGCTTGTGTGGCATGGTGCAGAGTCCTGTTGCCAGACATAGGGTCTTCCAGCAGCCACCCTCTTGACCAATGGCAGCACTACCTCCTCCAGACACTTGATGTAGGCCTCCATGTTGAGTGTGAGGCTGTGTGGGAAGATAAATGGTAGCATGACATCACCATCGCTAGTGATCATCCAAAACACCCTGATGTTGACTGGATGTTTGATTTTTATCACACTTCATACATGTTTTGGGGACATGGCCAACAGTTGTTCTGTGTGTTCATCATCTGATCCTAGCAGAATTTTTTCTTGTCTGAGAAAAACCAAAGCATGTTTGGTTGGAGAGGATGCTTGAGTTTGTTCAAAAGCTTTGTAGCACGTTTTGCCTCTTCTCCTTGATAAAAAACAATAGACTACCAAGTCATTTATATTTATTTATGGATAGGAGTAAGATGAGCAACATGAGTTAAAGCAGATTAATATGGTCCCTTACTGAAAGGAACTAGAGCTTTACCATAGAGTGGGAGATAATTAGTACAGATAAACTGTACGGAATGGGAGAAATGGATGTGAGTTATGTATAGAAGAACTATACCAAATTTTTACATAAAGTCACAAATTTCTTAATTGGCTGGAATAGGCTCTAAGGTGCTTACATAAACATACCAAAGTATTTAAAAAATTTAACACATTCTAGATAACTCAATATCTCACTCACAGAAAGATGTGAAAGAAAAGATAGAAGCACATGTCCTAAACTCCCCAAGTACATGGCCTTTCCTTAACCAACTTAGAATATATTCCTTTTCTTTTTTACTACCCAGCCATGAAAGTATCTGAATAACTAAGAACATAACATAGAACTGAACTATCCTAAAATAAAATACACCACAAGAGCTATACCTGAAAACAAGCTTATTAGGTACCCACCTACTACAGTACACAAAGAAGCCTGTGGAAACAGTAACACAAACTCTGACCTAATTAGATTGAACCTTGACCTCAGCCAGCAACTGGTGTGAAACCAAGGTCAACCACACTACTCTTTACTCTCTTTTACTCTTTTACTTGTTTCAGTCATTTGACTGCGGCCATGCTGGAGCACCGCCTTTAATCGAGCAACTCGACCCCGGGACTTATTCTTCGTAAGCCCAGTACTTATTCTATCGGTCTCTTTTGCCGAATTGCTAAGTGACGGGGACATAAGCACATCAGCATCAGTTGTCAAGCAATGCTAGGAGGACAAACAGAGACACACAAACATACATGCACACATACATATATATATATACATATATTTATATACTTATATACGACGAGCTTCTTTCAGTTTCCCTCTACTAAATCCACTCACAAGGCTTTGGTCGGCCCAAGGCTATAGTAGAAGATACTTGCCCAAGGTGCCATGCAGTGGGACTGAACCCGGAACCATGTGGTTGGTAAACAAGCTACTTACCACACAGCCACTCCTGCGCCTAGTTTACAAACATATCAGATTTCAGATTCAAAATGATTACCCCTCACTGCCCCTTGAACCCTAACCAGTGAACAACTAAATGAATTCAGTTTGCTTCAAGCCAAGCTGGTTGAAAGACCCTGAACAAAGCTGCACAGAAAGCTATACTTAATTGCATATGCAAGTGCACATGCTCTATGAAGTGGAAACACATGTAGGGCACCATAACCATAAAAATATGCTGTATGACATTGTAAAATAAAAGGAAATAAATTTTGAGGTTGTACCAGTTTCCATATTCTCTATTGTTGTCATAATTATCGTTAATATACAGTCCAGATAATATTAACATCTTGTGAAGTGAACACAGAATTACCCATCTGAGGAGTTTACAGCATGAGTGATAACTCCTAGTAGTCATCGATATTAAATGCTAATCCATGTGGTTAGCTGTAACCTGGAACATAACTGAGAGCTATCATGGTACCTGCCTGGACAATAAATCCTCCTAAACTCACATATGTTCCAGGTTACAGCTAACCACATGGATCAGCATTTAATATCTATGACTACTAGGAGTTGTCACTCATGCTGTAAACTCCTCAGCTGTATGTATGCATGTATATATATATGTGTGTGTGTGTGTGTGTGTTGTGTGTGTGTGGTGTGTGTGTCTGTCTGTCTGTGTGTGTGTGTGTGTGTGTGTGTGTGTGTGTGTGTGTGTGTGTGTGTGTGTGTGTGTGTGTGTGTTTATAAAGTACAAGGCTCTGTGATAAGCAGTCTGCTTCCCAACAACCTAGTTTCAGGTTCAGTCCTACTGCATAGCACCTTGGGCAAGTCTTTCTAATATAGCACCTTCAGGTTGACCAAAACCTTGTGAGTGGATTTGGTAGATGGAAACTGAAAGAAGTGCGGTGAGCTGGCAGAAACATTAGCATGCCGGGTGAAATGCTTAGCGGTATTTCATCTGCCGCTACATTCTGAGTTCAAATTCTGCCGAGGTCAACTTTGCCTTTCATCCTTTCGGTGTCAATTAAATAAGTACCAGTTATGCACTGGGGTCGATATAATTGACTTACTCCATTTGTCTGTCCTTGTTTGTCCTCTCTGTGTGCAGCTCCTTGTGGGCAGTAAAGAAATAGGAAACTGAAAGAAATGCATTGGCTGTGTATGTGTATATATATATATATATATATAATATATATAATATATATATATATTATATATATCATCATCATCATCGTCGTTGTTTAACGTCCGTTTTCCATGCTAGCATGGGTTGAACGGTTTGATCGGGGTCTGGGAAACCAGGAGGTTGCACCAGGCTCCAGTCTCATCTGGCAGTGTTTCTACAGTTGGATGCCCTTCCTAACACCAACCACTTCGTAAGTGTAATGGGTGCTTTTTATGTGCCACCGGTACAGGTGCCAGGGGAGGCTGGCAACAGCCACAATCAGTAGGTGGTTTTTATGTGCCACCAGCAGCACGGAAGCTAGTCAAGGCGGTGCATGCACACACACATATATGTATGTATGTGTTTATGTATGAGTATATATCAATATATGTGTGTCCTTGTCTTTGTTTTGTCCTGATCCTGACTACCACCACTTCACAACCAGTGTTGATTTATTTACATCCCTGTAACTTACCGTTTCGTCAAATGAAACCAATAGAATAAGTACCAGACTTAACAGGCTTAAGTAATAAATCCTGGGGTCAATTTGTTTGACTAAACCCTTCAAGACAGAGCCTCAGCATGGCCACAGTTCAATGGCTGAAACAAATAAAAGAATAAAAGAATATGTATGTATGTGTGTGTATATGTGTGTGTATATATATATATATTATATATATATATATATATATATAATATATAACATGTTCTATAAATGCTCATAACACACCTCATATATATATATATATATATTATATATATATATGTGTGTATGTGTGTGTGTCCGTGTTTGTGTGTATGTATATGTGTGTATATATATGTATATATATACATACACACAAAATACATATATATATGTGTGTGTGTGTGTGTGTGTGTGCATTCACACAGAGGGAGTGACAGTAGGAGAAAGAGAGAGAAAGAGAGACAGACAGACAGAGAGACAGAAAAATAAAAATTCATCTATTTTGAGAATCAGTTTGATTTTGAGATATTAAAATTGGGAAATACAAATACATTAACTCATAAGTATTTATTACATACATACATATCTATATCTCTCTCTCAGTATATATATATCTCTCTCTATATATATAGATATAGATGTGCATGTGTGAATATATATGTGTATGTGTGTGCATGTGTGTGTGAATTTGTTTATATGAATATATTCTTCTTCCTCGACACACCCACAACACAAGTCAGTTTCATCTTTAACAATTCCAGTTCTACACTCCAACTCCCCAAAGAACAGCAGAGCAGTCAGTATTATGTTCTCTGAATTAATAAAACTCTATTAGTGCTAGCCCTCCAGACCCAACTGCCGCTTACCATTATCTGTGATTCGGAGTTATGTGCATGTATATTAAAAGATATTGTCACTAAACTCTTGCAATGATTTGTTGAAGCTGGTCGACAATCGTGAAAATAGCCATGATCAATGGTTGCAGTCTTGGTCGAGGCTGAGGTCTCGTTTTCACTAATTGTATATGTATGTGTGTGTGTGTGTATGCGTGTGTATATGTTTGTAAGAGATGGAGAGTGAGGAGGAGAGAAAAGGAGGAAAACAATGAGGGTGAGAGAAAAAGAGGAGAAAAAGAAAGAGGGAGGAAGCGAAAAGGAGAGAGAGGGATGGAGAATTTACTGGAGGAATGTGCCAATAATTTAAAATAATTTCTTCAAGCGATAGTTTGTAATGGTATTTTCTATAATACTGTGCTGTGAATACGAGAGATGGGGTATGGCATCCAGCCAACTCCTAGCCAGAAAATCATCAACTGGAAAATGAGATTTAGATCAAATAGAAAACTGTATTCCAAGACAGTCAATACACTGAATAATTCTCTAGAGTGGGAGGAGACGGTATATTGCCTACAGTGGATGGGAAAAGCAAGAAGAAGGGGCAGGGGAAAAGTTTCCTTAGTCTCACATACATTTGCTTCCATGTGTATTATATTCACAGATGTGTGTACGCATATATACACATATATAAAATTTGTGTGATTGTGTCCAATAATTTTACACATGTTCATACATATTGCAACCTTATGACTATAAATATATGTGATTAAGTAGAATGTACAGATTTTTGTATAGGTGAAGGGGATGATTGGAAGAATCAGTGGTGCGTCAAACAAAATGTCTCGCTGTATTTATTGCAGCTCTTTATAGTTTGATTTCAAATTCTGCCAAGGTCAACTTTACTTTTCATGCTTCTTGGGAGTTAATAAAAATAAAATAAAATATTTATCAAGTATTGATATCACTTTAATTCAATGATGATTTGTGACAAAAGGCAGTGCCCAAATACCCAGCTAACTCTGGGTATCTGACAACAGGTAAAGTAACATATTGGTTTCGGTACAATGCTGTTACATCAATACTATTTATCTTTTACACTCTTAATCTCTATATTAGAGACAACGCAACACAAAAGTGAAAAAGAAAATGCAGTAACTGACCTGTCGACAATCTACTCTTTTACTTGTTTCAGTCGTTTGACTGTGGCCATGCTGGAGCACCACCTTTAGTCGAGCAAATCAACCCCAGGACTTATTCTTTGTAAGCCTAGTACTTATTCTATCAGTCTCTTTTGTTGAACTGCTAAGTTACGAGGATGTAAACACCCCAGCATTGGTTGTCAAGCGATGTTGGGGGGACAAACACAGACACACAAACATATACACACACATACATACATACATATATATATATATATAACGGGAAGCTTTATGAAAATAAACAAAAGACGAAGGCAGGTGGAAGACAAACGAACAATTGTATTGGTATGGCGCTCAGGAATATAAATAAAACAAGTCTTTAACGTTTCAGCCTACGCTCTTCAACAGAAAGATACACGAGAGAGAAAAACACAGAAAGAAGGAGAGAAAAAAAAATGCGTGCAGTAGCTAACGATCAACAATGGCGATATGATTTCGGCCAGAGGTCAAGATCAAACATGAGACGCGAGAGCGAAATAAGGGGAGATAATAGGGTTGATAAAAGGGTGATGACCAGCTAAAAGTGGTCGTGGGAGGGGTCTTGGATGTGTGTATGTATATGGGTTGGTGTATGTATTAGTATGTAGACGGTGTGTGTGTGTGTGTGTGTGGTGTGGTGTATGAGAGAGTATTAGTGGCGTACGATTGGTCTGGACGTGCATATGTATGGGGTTGGTGTATGTATTAGTATGTATTAGTATGATTAGTACGTATTGGTATGTATAGGTGTGTGTTTGTGTGTGTGAGAGAGTATAAGTGCGTATGCGGGGTCTGAACGTGTGTATGTATAGGGTTTGGTGAGTATTAGTATGTACTAGTATGTATTAGTACGTATTAGTAATGTATTAGTTGGTGTGTGTATTAGTATGGCACATCATATGTGATGTGATGTGTAAAGTCATGTGTTGTAGTGAGGAGAAGAGGGGAAGGGGGAGAAGAGGGGAGAGAAGGGGAGGGGAAAGAAAGGGGGGAGAGGGGGACGAGGAGACCATGGTGGGGAATATATATATATATATATATATATATCATCACATCATCATCATCATCGTTTAGCGTCCGTTTTCCATGCTAGCATGGGTTGGGACGGTTTTCTACTGGGGTCTGTGAAGCCAGAAAGGCTTCATCAGGCCCAGTCAATCTGGCAAGTGTTTCTATCTACGGCTGGATGCCCTTCCTAACGCTTTTTTACGTGTCACCCGCACAGGTGCCAGACAGAGCTGGCAAACGGCCACGAACGGATGGTGCTTTTTATGTGCCACCGGCACATATATACATATATATACATATATATGATGGGCTTCTTTCAGTTTCCGTCAACCAAATCCACTCACAAGGCTTTGGTCAGACCAAGGCTATAGTAGAAGACACTTGCCCAAGGTGCCACGCAGTGGGACTGAACCCAGAACCATGTGGTTCGTAAACAAGCTACTTACCACACAGCCACTTCTACACCTTACACTCTTTATCTCTATATAAGACCCAATGCAACACAAAAGTGAAAAAGAAAATGCAGCAACTGACCTGTCAACAATCTATTTATTCTGATTTTAAAATTTGGTGCAAAGCCAGAAATTTTAGGATTTGAGGTGAGTTAATTACATTGACCCCAGCGCTCAACTGGTACTTATTTTATCGAACCCCCCCCCCCGGAGGGTGAATTCGAACACAGATGAAAATTGTAGTTGTGATACCCGTGCTGGTGGCACGTAAAGAGCACCATCTGAACGTGGCCAATGCCAGCATTACCTGACTGGAGTCCGTGTTATTGACACATAAAAAGCACCAACTGATTGTGGCTGTTTGCCAGCCTCCTCAGGCCCCTGTGCTGGTTGCACGTAAAGAGCACCATCTGAACGTGGCCAATGCCAGCATTACCTGACTGGAGTCCGTGTTATTGACACATAAAAAGCACCAACTGATTGTGGCTGTTTGCCAGCCTCCTCAGGCCCCTGTGCTGGTTGCACGAAGAAACAACCATCTGAACGTGGCCAATGCCAGCATTACCTGACTGGAGGTCCGTGTTATTGACACATAAAAAGCACCAACTGTTTGTGGCTGTTTGCCAGCCTCCTCGCCCCCTGTGGCTTGGTTGCACGTACAGACACCATCAGTGAACGTGGCCAATGCCAGCATTCTGACTGGCGTCCGTGTTATTGACACATAAAGCACCAACTGATGTGGCTGTTTGCCAGCCTCCTCAGGCCCCCCCTGTGCTGGTTGCACTAAGAGCACCATCTGAACGTGGCCAATGCCAGCATTACCATGACTGGAGTCCGTGGTTATTGACACATAAAAAGCCCCAACTGATTGTGGCTGTTTGCCACCCTCCTCAGGCCCCTGTGCTGGTTGCACGAAAGAGCACCATCTGAACGTGGCCAGCCATCATTACCTGACTGGAGTCCGTGTTATTGCCATAAAAGCACCAACTGATTGTGGCTGTTTGCCAGCCTCCTCAGGCCCCTGTGCTGGTTTCACGTAAAGAGCACCATGAACGTGGCCAATGACACTTTGGCATTACCTGATGGAGTCCGTGTTATTGACACATAAAAAGCACCAACTGATTGCGTGGCTGTTTGCCAGCCTCCTCAGGTCCCTGTGCTGGTTGCACGTAAAAAGCAGCCACTACACTCACGGAGTGGTTGGCGTTAGGAAAGGTATCCAGCTGTAGAAACACTAGCAGATCAGACTGGAGCCTGGTGCAGCTAAGTGACAGGGACATAAACACACCAGCATCGGTTGTCAAGCGATGTTGGGGGGGACAAACACAGACATACAAACATACACGCACACATATATATATATACATATATACAATGGGCTTCTTTCAGTTTCCGTCTACCAAATCCACTCACAAGGCTTTGGTCGGCCCAAGGCTACAGTAGAAGACACTTGCCCAAGGTGCCACGCAGTGGGACTGAACCCGGAACCATGTGGTTGGTAAACAAGCTACTTACCACACAGCCACTCCTGCGCCTATATATATATATATATATATATAGAAAGAGAGAGAGAGAGCGATACATACACACATATGTATAAATACAAACACACACACACACACAAAAACACACATATATATGCACGAACACACGCACACACACATACACACGCAGGCATGTGTGAACTTCTAATTTGTTGTCTCTTGAGGTCTCTGAGTGAGAGTTGAACTCAACTTGTACAAATACAAAGCAAAAGTCAAACATATAATAATAATGATAATGATAGGCTTACCATCCCTACAGAAAGTGCAAAAAATCGTATTAACTGGAACGGCTCATGTACTGAGAAGAGCATTATCGCTGTGAAAACAACATCCTCCATGAATTTATTTATTTATTAATTTTTAAATACATATTTTACCTGTGAATTTGCGTGTGTAATCTGGGAATGCATACAATGAGCTTCTCTGCCCTAGGTGTATGGAAAACACTCGGCGAGAAACGGAAGAAAATTTGAAGAAAGAAAGAAAAAACATAATAATAATAATAACAATAATAATAATGGTTTCAAATTTCAGTGCAAGGTCAGCAATTTTGTTATGTATATTATTGACCCCAAAAGGATGGAAAGCCAAGTCAACCTAAACAGAATTTGAACTCAGAACATAAAGCCAATAATACTACATGTACCACTGTATCCCAACATGTCATAACAAGTAAAAAAAAAATTTTTTTTGAAGTTGGTACTCAGTGGTGCATCTGGCTGTAAAATGTTGTCTCAAAATGTCCTGTCCAACCCATGTCATTATGGAGGTGATATGCAGAATGACAAGAATGATGATGCCACCTCTACTGCTGATGACAAAAGTGATGACAATGATGATAATGAAGATGATGATGATGATGATAATGATGACGACAATCAAGAGTGGGAGGAGAAGGATGGTGACAATGACAATGACAGTGATGATGATGATGACAACAGTGATGACAATGATGATGACAATAATTATGATAATGATTATGATGATGACAACAACAACA
>NC_042997.1:172781036-172796036 GCF_006345805.1 Octopus sinensis
AGCGACCTGAGAGAAATGGTGGGCTTAAGAAGCATCAGATGTAGTGTGCAAGAGATGACTGCACTGGTATGGTCATGTGCTGCATTTGGATGAGGTGAGTTGTGTGAAGAAATGTCACTCCTAAACAGTGGAAAGAACCTATGGAAGAGGGAGACCCAGGAAGACATGGAATGAAGTGGTGAAGCATGGCCTTCGAATGTTGGGTCTCACAGAGGCAATGACAAGAGACGGAGGCTTCTGGAGATATACTGTGATTGAGAAGGCCTGGCAAGTAAAGTGAGATCACAGCCGTAGCCTATTCCAGCGTCACATAACCAGCCCATTTAAAAATTACCTTAGAATATTCTGGTGACACACCATGGTTGAGGAGAGCTATTGAGTCAAGTAAAATCAAAAATCTAACATCAAAAATCAAATCACAATCAAAAATGTTAATTGTATTTGTGGCTGGTGCCAGGTCCGCCTCCCTGGCTCTTGTGCTGGTGGCACGCAATAAGCACCATTCATGCGTAGGTTGTTGCCAGTGCTGCCTGACTGGCTCCCTGTGCCAGTGGCACATAAAATGCACCATATATATATATATATATATATATACTATAGGTGCAGGAGTGACTGTGTGGTAAGTAGCTTGTTTACCAACCACATGGTTCTGGGTCAGTCTCACTGCACGCCACCTTGGCAATGTCTTCTACTATAGCCTCGGGCCGACCAAAGTCTTGTGAGTGGATTTGGTAGATGGAAACTGAAAGAAGCCCGTTGTATATATGTATGTATATATATATGTATGTGTGTGTATATGTTTTTTGTGTCTGTGTTTGTCCCCCCAACATCGCTTGACAACTGATGCTGGTGGGCCTTAGAGTCAATGTTGCAAAAACCAAAGTCCTAGTAAGTAGGAAGGTAAACAATTTACAAACCCCTTCAGGTAGAAGGCATTGCTTGTGTATCATGCCCCCCCCCGTGCCACAAAGAACATATCCAAGGCATCTCTCCCTGTTATATGGTTGGCTAATTCAAAAGCATGGGTTACTGTTGTAGTTTTTGAAGATTGGTTCTTCAATCATTATCCCAGCAGCAGAGAAGTACTGTAAGGAGAAGGGAATTCCTTTTAAGGTTTTACTTATCTTAGATAATGCTCCTGGCCACCTGCAAAACATCATAGATTTTAACCTCAACATTACTGTTATATCCCTCCCTCCAAACACCACGTCTGCAGCCAATGGATCAGGGAATAATTGCTATCTTCAAGCATTACTATATGAAGCATACACTGCGGCAAGCAATAGCTGCAAATGATCTTGATGAGTCCATCACACTTCTTGACTTTTGGAAGAGTTACAATATCCACAAGGCTTTTCAGAACGTAGCAGCAACATGGAATGATGTACAGAATACGGCTATGAGTGGTGTATGGAAAAAGCTTTGCTCACAATTTGTGAAAGATTTTAAGGGGTTTGATAATGTTGCCATCAACAAAACGTTGGTGAGTATGAGCAAAGAACTGGAAATGGATTTGGAGGAAGAGGATTTCACAGATTTATTTGAAAAAGACAAGCCCGTGATGAACAAGGATTTGATAGAGCTTCACCAGCAACAAAATAAAGAAGTGGAAGTCAAACCTAAGCCACATCACTTTACCATTAAGAAAATACAGCAAGCATTTGCATATATCGAAAAAGGTCTTTCTACGTTCAAGGATATAGATCCAACTGCTCAACGACTTCCAAGATTATGGGGGCTTGTCATGAATCTTTTGCTCCTTATAATGTAATCCTTGAGGAAAAGAGAAGAAAACAGTTCAAGGAACTCTCAACAACTTTTTAAGCACATCGAACAATAAGAAAAACCAGAGTCAGCTGTTGATGTTGACGATCCATAGCCATCTACACCCGTGATATAAACCACCAAATTCTATGTACGTATTGATAAATTTAAAACAATTTAGTTTTATTTTTTACTATGGCAAAATAATAATAATTAGTGAATTTGTTTTTTAAGCTTACTAAAGCTTACTAAAGCTTACTAAAGGCTTTTATTTTATCTTACAACAGGAACATAAGAGATGAAAGTCATGGGAAAGAATATAAGAGATGCTACACCTGTCGAAAGACACCTGTTGTTAATGTCCTGTTGTTTGTATTTGTAATTATGTTGCATTTCTCCATTTTTTCGTCCTTATTTTTGTATATATTTGCTTACTTTCTTCCAAAGAATCTAGTGAGCTTAGCTTAGATTTTCTTGGGGCCAGCCAGATTGGAACAGTCTAAAGTATAACCGGCCAAAAGTGCAATGACGATCTGGAACTCAACTGATGATAGAAAGCTCCGAATGAGCCAATTTGTTTTTTCCTGTCCTTGTTACATTCTTGTTCCATTTTTGTTTTGTTTTATTTTATATATATATATTTAGTGCCATACATACACTTTTGCGCTCCTATATGTAAGTATATACATATATATATATATATATATATATAAATTCTGTACAACTCTTTTACTCTTTCTTTTAGCCTCCTTCACACTTTCTTTGTTGTATGTGTATATATATATATATATCTCTGTGTGTGTGAGTGTGTGTGTATGCATGTATATATGTAATGTGAGATAATAGTTTCACTATGTATATATTATATACATCTCTATGTACAATAGAAATGTTATTGTTTCACTTTTGACATGTAATCCCGAAACAGTCTAAGAGATTGATCCGAGTTTGCATTAAGCAAGAAGTTGAAAGATTTTTTGGCCCATGACCCTCCATGGACCCTAAGTAAGGTATGTGTAAAATTTGAATGAAATCGGTTGGGTAGTTCTTGAGTTTTAATGATGCAGACATCCATACAGACACACATTCTCAGTTATATATATATAGACACATAAGCTTATATAATGGATAAAAACACAAAAAGGTGTATACTACATACCAGCAATTAGTATTCAAATATATATATATATATATATATACATCTTGAAAAGAGAGAGAGAGAGAGAGAGAAAAGAGTAAGAGAGATTCTAAATTCTAAGCGAAACATCAATCATAACTGAATTTTACTGAACATACCAACTTAAATGAGATGCAATAATATCTATATTCCTAATTACAGCTTAATTAGATTTTTAAATTCGAGAGTTTTAAGAATTAATTTAGGATTTCCACAAATAACACATGCTTAATAAAGTGTGGGATTGGAACCATGATGGACGAGTATTCCAACAATAAATTCTCCTGTAGCAAATTTACTGTTGAAATTCATATATATATATATATATATATATAATGCTAGCATGGAAAGCGGACGTTAAATGATGATGATGATGATGTATGTATGTATATTTAATAATAATAATGATAATAATAATAATAATAATAATGATAATAATAATAATAATAATAATAATAATAATAATATATAGTAATAATAGTAATAATAATAACTATATATATTATTAATATTATTATTATTATTATTATTATTATTATTATTATTATTAATATTATTATTATCAATATTATATATGTATATCTGCATCCACACTTTGTTTAATACTTGTAAGACTTCAACTTCTAAACTAATCTACAATCTAACAAGCTTCTAGTTTTATGCTAGAAAGACAAAAGGTTTGATATCTTCAAGAATATATCTAAGTCTCTATGTTTTTATCTATATCTGTTGCGATTCAGATATTGCGGAGAGAGTTCTGAATAACAACACCCTTATCCATTTCGTATCTCTTCCTTACTAAGCTCAGATACAAAGGTTTAAACATGGTGGATTACATTTGTTTTATGCAACATCTTCTTCTTCTTCTTCTTCACCTTCGCCTCCTCCTCCTCCCCTCCTCTCTTCTACTTATTTTTTTCTTTTCTACACAAACTTTACACATCGTATGTTATAAACATACCACTCACCTCCAACACACTGCATACATGACCGCAGTCACATCAAAGTTCTGTATTCTGTCCTTCCTCACTACTGCTACTGCTGCTACCACTACTACTACTGCTGCTGCTGCTGCTGCTGCTCTTCTACTACTACTACTACTACTACTACTACTACTACTACTACTACTACTGCTACTACTACTGCTGCTGCTGCTTCTACTACTACTTCTACTGCTGCTGCGATTGCTACTACTACTACTACTTCTACTGCTGCTGCTCCTGCTACTACCACCACCACCACTACTACTACTACTACAACTGCAGCAGCACCAATTCAATCTCCTCTATGTTATTTTGTTGTGTTGTCCCATCAAATATTAAACTTGGTTAATTTCATCCTACTCCTCTCCTTGTTTCTGTTGCATCAACACACCTAAAACACCATACTAAGCATACCGAGGCCTAACTCATCGTAAAGTCAATACCACCATGGCCGATATCCAAACTACAGTGGAGAAGGCTAGCCACTAGATTTGGTTAAAAAGAGACGATGAGTGATGGCTAGAAGAATATTGAGCTTTACTTGATAACCAGCTGATCTAGCAAGCGGGGCCTCATATCAGTGAGGGGGGATCCGGTGCACATTGATGCCGTTGAAAGGTAGGCCCTGAAATGGCACGCATTCTCTCCTGATGACTCCATACACTTGCTGGCTTCTGGTATGCAGCGGTTTTGACTGGTAGCACTTGCATGTGCAAGTTGTTTGCAAGACATCAGAAGCTTTAATCTGTTGAATTGTTCCATATGGAACTTCAGCATGCTCCATGTTTTCCCAATAGACATATGTATAGGCGTGGCAGTGTGGTTAAGAAATTTGCTTCCTAAGCACATGGGTTCAGGTTCAATCTCACTGTGTGGCACCTTTAGTAAGCATCTTTGAGTACAGCCCCAGGACAATCAAAGCTCTGTGAGTAGATTTGGATGGTGGAATCAGAAAGAAGCCCGTTGTACACACACACACACACACACACACACACACACACACATAAACACACACACATACACACACACACACACACACACACACATGCATGACTTTGCTTGGTATGATGCTCCAATAGCTGGGATATCCAAGGAACAGTTGTCAGAGACTATCTTCACTATTTTGTCCCATTTTTACCATTCATCATGTAGCAAAATTATTTAGATTGAATTAAATGAAATTAAATGTCTTTGTCCTGCATTGCCTAATTGTTTGTCTTCCCTCACTACTTTAACCTATACCTACTGACTCAAAGGGATGTCACCCCTAGCTGTTTTTAAACAAGATAATCACACAACCACAACTTCAACAACTGCTCTTACTGAAATTTTGGTGACACACCTATTTGACCACTCAGAACGCATACCTGTTAGTTCAAGTCATCCTGATGAAAACTCCTCATATACCCCCCCCTCTCTCTCTCTCTCTCCCTATATATATATATATATACAATATATATATATATATATACAAAATTAAAAGGAATGACCACTAAAGTGGACACCCTATATGCTAAACATAGATGTCAAATCACCATTACCACGAAGAATGTGTAATGGCGATTTGGCATCTATGTTTACCATATAGGGCGTCCACTTTAGTGGTCATTCCTCTTAATTTTGCATGTAACACAATTTTTAATCTTTCGATTTTTAAATATGCTAAGCCACTGGTTTTAATTGATTAACATCAATTTCTCCCCTTATTATTTAATTTTATATATATGTGTGTGTGTGTGTGTGTGAAAAAAAAAATATATATATATATATATATATATATAAATAAGAGTCAAAATTACCCTTAACCATGGACAAAGCACTTGTCTATTGACTGACAAGGGAGATAACCTTCCTACAGCAAGCTAGAGCATCAGATCATCAATGATTTTGGATTGAATCAATCCTCATCAATGACACTTACTCCGTAGCCTAGGGTTAAGCTGAATTCACCTTGTCAGTTTGTAAAAAATACCATAGGAATCAGTGGCTGATTCATTTTTACTTTACCAATTTACACTTTACAATTTTACTCTCCCACCCTACCTCTCTCTCTCTCTTATTATATATATATATATATATAACGGGAAGCTTTATGAAAATAAACAAAAGACGAAGGCAGGTGGAAAACAAACGAACAATTGTATTAGTATGGCGCTCAGGAAATATAAATAAAACAAGTCTTTAACGTTTCGAGCCTACGCTCTTCAACAGAAAGATACACAGAGAGAGAAAAACACAGAAAGAAGGAGAGAAAAAAAATGCGTGCAGTAGCTAACGAATCAACATGGCGAATATATATATATATATATATATATATATATATAGAGAGAGAGAGAGAGAGAGAGAAGCAAAAAAGAACTGAAGTAAAAAGAGGTAATGCATCATTAACTTCAGATGATTAGTGCTACTTTAGCCATGGAACACTTTTTCCAATCGGTAAGCCTAAATTTATAAGCATATGTACACCATGTATACAGCACACGCACAAACATACACACAAACATACACATACACACACATACACACTCTGTTTCTCTCTCTCTCTCTCTCTTTCTCTCTTACATACATACACACATGAATATATCTATCTATCTATCTAGTAACAGAAAGAGAGAGAAAGAGAATGGGGTGGTGAGAGAGATATGCTGATATATATATATGTGTGCATATATGGAAGTAGAAATCATGTGGTGAATTAAACATGCCTACAGTCTTCAGAAAATATGATGTAAAAGGGGACATTAAAGATCTTTACTCCCTTGTTAATCAACTTTATGGTCCTTGCTGAATTTCCTGTGCAACCTTTATGGTTATGGATGGTAAAATACTTATTAAAGATTCAAATACGATCCTTCAATACTGGTCAGAATATTTTAGTGATTAGCTAATTTTTTTATCAAGTATTGATTGATCCTTTTTAGAAGTCATTCAGCAAATCCCAATAAAACCCCTTTTTTATGGTTCACCTACTTTCAATGAAGTATGAGATGTTTTGCAGAGACTTAAACATGGAAAACCCACTGGCATTGACTGTATTGCTTGAAGTGTTGAAATTTGGGGGAGAAATAAGATGTTGGATCTTCTTCGTAATCTTTTATATAATATGGGAAAATTGGTGGAATTTCTCAAGATAGAAGAGATGTATCGTTATGAATGTAGAAAGGAAAATGTGTGGTGAAAACACACACACACACACACACACACACACACACACACATATAGTAATTCTTGAAGCATTTCTCTCCTTAGTGTAATAGAGATAACACTGAGAAGAATTATTTTTGATAGGCTCATTAAACATGGTTTGATATGTCATCATTCCAAGTCACAAACAGGTTTTCATGTTAGACAAGGAACAAATGATGTATTTCCATCTTGTCAACTACACAGGAAATGCATTGAGTAGAAACTTAACCTCTATCATTGCTTCACTGACCTCATTAAGGCCTTTGATTCAGTGAACTATGACGTGTTATGGACAATTTTCAGACAAGCTGCTTGTTTTGATGAATTAACAAATATTACCAAGTCCTTTCATAATGATATGGGAGCATGTTGTGTAATTAGCAAAGGATGCTCAGACCCTTTTTAAATCAGTAGCAATGGAAAACAAGGTGATGTAATGCCCTTGCTTTATTTGCCATATACTTTATAACAATGGCTTTGTTTTTCTTTTTTCTTCTTTTAATTTTGTATTTGGTTTACAAGATTCTTGATATGAACTTGTGTGTTGCAACCAATTCCAAACTTTCAAAGATTATACTGAGGGTATTTGAATATGTAAGGTGGCGAGCTGGCAGAAATGTTAGCGTGCCAGATGAAATGCTTCGCGGTATTTTGTCTGCCACTACGTTCTGAGTTCAAATTCTGCCAAGGTCGACTTTGCCTTTCATCTTTTCGGGGTCGATTAAATAAGTACCAGTTACGCACTGGAGTCGATGTAATCGACTTAATCCGTTTGTCTGTCCTTGTTTGTCCTCTCTGTGTTTAGCCCCTTGCAGGTATTAAAGAAATAGGTATTTGAATATGTCCATACTTATATATACACAATTAGTAAGTTACTCAACCTCAAATAGTTAAATGCTCAATCACAGTTTTTTTTTATTATTGAAGACTAATATAGCACACAAAATGATGTTCAAACTTTTATGTATAAACTTTCATTGACATGTAAAAATAAATCTTGATAAAGCCATTATTCTTTATCAGCCCTGCTCTGGGAAACCTCCTGGGGACCCAAAATAATTGTGAAAAACACATCTTTCTTTAAATTTCTTAGCAATATTTTGAACAGAGATGGTAACCTTGGTGACAAAATTACAAATAGAATTCAGAAGTCATGGATATCTTTTAGAAAATTAAAATCTTCTAAAAGGTCTCAATTAAAATCTTCTCAAAGGTCTCAATTAAAATATCTACTTTTAAAACATGCACTTTGTGTATTTTTTTGTATGGCTAGGAAACATAGACATTATATTAAAAATATATTAAACAGTTAAGATATTTTCAGTGAAAGTATATATCTTGGGGAGACTAGATGAGTGATGATGATGTAAGTTTGGAGATTTTGGTGTAAGAATACAAGCTCTCTTGCAATGTAGTGGAAGAGGTGGGTAAGTCATATAGCTTGTAGGAAAGAGGAAATATTATCAAAGCATGTATTGTAATGTTGTTTATAAACACAGTACATCTCATAAGAGATATTACACTGACATTTAACTTCTGCTGCTTGTCTGCAGATTTCCAGGCAGTGCTTATGTTTTTAAAACTTTTGACACCACTGGATTGAATGGTATTGTTCAGGTGTCAAAATCATAGTGATATTCATTAGGCCACTGATGATGGGAATGTATGTTTGATATGCTTGTTTTTGAAGTTTCTAAATTCATATGATGTAGAAAATAAACAATTCTTACTGGTAAGAACAAAGCTTCTAAAATGGATAGAGAAATGCAAAGAATTGCTTTGGTACAGTGGTAGAGCATCTATCATATTTACAGAAGATATGGGTTTGAGTCCTATGGACAATCTTTAACCTTTTTCCATCCAAGGAGTTTTTAATGAGAAATATCTACAGTTATTTATAGTTTTGTAATTTGAGTTCTACTGTTAAAATCTGTGTGTGTGTGTGTGTGTGCGCGCACGTGCATGCACATTGATGTGTGTTATACAGTAGTTGTAATTATATTACTGATCTGTGACTAAGTTTCATGTCTATAGCAATTACTTCAGATAGAGAAATCATCAGATGGATTTGAAAACAGAGCTCATATAGGTTATGGGAAAGGGCTGCATGTGTATTTAAGGAAGTATAAAATTTTTAGCTTCCATGAGGACAATTAGCAATAATTTAATTTTTTCAATTTGTCAATGTTGAATGGAGTATAAATTGCTATCACCTATTTTCACATATATGTGTATGCATGTATATATGTGTGTGTGTGTGTGTATGTATGTGTGTGTGTGTGTGTGTGTGTTGTGTGTGTGTGTGTCTTTGTGTTCATGTTACATGACATCATGGCAAATTTCCTTTAATTGGATGGTCTTGTGTTTTTTCCAGTTCTCTAAAAGGAATGCTCTGAAATGTCTGTCTTGGTCGAAAATCTTGGATCTGACATTTAAACAGTCTTTTTGTCGTTTGAGTTTTTTCGGCCGATTTTTTTTTTATCTGAATTACATAAGTTGCAAGTTCTTGTTCCATTTATGCAAGGGTTGTATTGGTCAAGACTTTTCCAATGGATGTCCAATTTAATTTTGCAGTCTTTCAATTTCCAAATATAGTTGTATAGTCCTGCATATTTCCAAGTGAAAAAATGTGATTACAATAATAATTTTTGAATTTACCTTTCACCATTCTGACCCAATGCTTATTCATATCTAGGTTTTGTTTTGTGGTGATGACCTTTCTCTCGTAAATAATTACTTAAACATTGCAGCACCAATTGAAAGGGCAGGAATCTTTTTGTTTCTGCAAGTGAATTATGCAATGTTGGTTTGGCGAGATTTCTTGTCATATTGTTTTCCTCTTCGATGTACAACTTTTATGTAGTTTCAAATTGTTTTTATTAAATGAATTTCTATAACTGCAGCCTATTAATGATGCCTCAGAAATGTCTAGCTAAAGGCGGCAAGCTGGCACAAATGTTAGCTGACCAGAAAGCTGCACCTGGCTCCAATCTGATCTGGCAGAGTTTCTACAGTTGAGTGTTCTTCCTAATGCCAACCACTCCAAGAGTGGAGTGGGTGTTTTTACCTGCCATTGGCACGAGGGCCAGTCAGGCGGTACTGGCAACGGCCATGCTCAAATGGTGTTTTTTACGTGCCACCTGCACAGGAGCCACAACCATGCTCGAATGTTGTTTTTCATCTGCCACCGGCACATGTACTGGCAAGGTGGTGCTGGTAATGATCACACTTGAATGGTGCTTTTTATGTGCCATCAGCACAGGAGTCAACCGCAACTCTGGCAAAGATCATGCTCAAATGTGCTTTTAATGTACCATTGGCACTAGTGCCAATCTGGCAGTACTGTCATCAGCCATATCAGTGATTTTGATTATATATATATATATATTATATTTCATCATATGTAAACAAACATGACTTTGTTTTTGAAGCACTGAAATGTATTGTAGAACAAGTAGGAAGATATATTTTTCAACGTGTAAACACTGAACTGTATATATAGGATAGAATCCTTTAAGAGCAGTAAATTTGTCAGCAATTTTTCTGCTCTTAAAGGATTTTATCCTATATATATATATATATATATATATATATACTGTTTAGTATTTATGCATTGAAAAATACATCTTTCTACTTGTTCTATTATATATATATTCTGTAGATATATAAGCTAGGTGAATTTACCTATTTCTTCTTAGACTGAAAAAAAACAAACATTCTTAATTGATTTTCAAACCTTATTAGGTTCTTGTCTGATGTGTCTACATTAATTTAACCAATCCCAGAGACATAAGCAGCCAATCTGTTTATATACTCAGCAAATCCAGTTGCCACAGAGAATTGGAGTTACTAATTTGCATACTCTAAGTGTTTAACACTTTGTTTAATCTGAGCAGAAGGGGCAAAGTTGAAAGGTTGGATTAAGTAATTCTTAGAAAGTAAAAACTTAATAAAAATAATGTAAATAATGATAAGTTTAAATTCAAGGAGAATGTGCGACTGCAAGGAGGGAACAATCACAAGAAGGCCATGGCTGTAACTGCTCCCTCTGCAAATAAAACTAATCAGGTTTAACACCCGCTTCTCTAGCAACAACAACAACAACAACAACAATCACAGCAGCTGAAGCAAGTACTGATTACATTCCCAAAATTACAGCATTATTTGTGCAGCTGTACCTGTGGTAAATAGTGGACAAATAGCCAATTATATTGAACTTCAATTATAACAGTCAAATTTCTAGATGAAGATTGGAATAATGCCAAGTGATGATGGTAAACAAAATTTTCTGTCATGGAATATTGATGTGACATCATATGAATATTTTAATGGTTAGAAATCTATTTCCTGTTGCAGTTTAGCAGAAGAATTTTAAATATAACATCTTAGTCTTGTTGGAGATGTGGTAACTTTCTCTGGTGCCAAAGAACGAACAGAGACAATGTAGTGTAGAGAAGAGTCTTTAATTTTGTCATGTAGATTACATTTGTAGCACTAGTGCCATGATAAAATGCCACCAGTGCTGGATTAACCATTGAGCAAAATAAGCATGTGCTTAGGGTATCAAGGGAAAGAGGAGGCACCACAGAAATTGTAAATGGTTTACTGCACAAAAGAAATCCCTTTAAACTTGCTAAAATAATATTTGGGATGCCTTTATCTCTATTAATTATAGATGCAGATGTGTTACCTAAGATTAATTTTGAGGATCTGATCAAAGACTTTGCAATTCAAAAAAGTAGGAGGAAACTTTTCAAATATAAATAAAGTGGAAGTATACAAAAATAGACATTATTTTCCCTCTTACTGTTTTGTTTCATTTTGAAAAAGAAAAATTTATTTTATGGTATGTTATTGTTTATATTTTGAATTATGTGACCTTTTATGGGGGCACCAAAATCTTTTAAGTGCTTAGGGCTTTGATGGGTCTTAATCCAGCCCTGCTCCAGCATGCTCTGTAAAGTGGTTGGTGATAGAAAAGGCATCTACCTGTAGCAACTATACTAAAAAGAGAATGAGCAAGGACAAGTGAGATGTGATCTCTGATCTATCAAAGACAGCAGTTACTCCAAATGAGAACTGATACTAACTGTGACAAACTTCCCAACCTATGCCAGCATATCAAAGTGGCATAAAATGATGATGATGATGATGATGATGAAAGCGGAGTATTTAATTCCACATACTCTTTGTCTTTTACTCTTTTACTTGTTTCAGTTACTTGACTGTGGCCATGCTGGAGCACCGCCTTTAGTCGAGCAAATCGACTCCAGGACTTATTCTTTGTTAGCCTAGTATTTATCATATCAGTCTCTTTTGCTGAACCACTAAGTTATGGGGACGCAAACACACCAGCATCAGTTGTCAAGTGATGTTGGTGGTGGGGGGGGGGACAAACACAGACACACAAACATATGCACACACACACACATATATATATATGACAGGCTTCTTTCAGTTTCCGTCTACCAAATCCACTCACAAGGCTTTGGTCAGCC
Organism: Octopus sinensis; assembly: GCF_006345805.1. Lineage (NCBI taxonomy): Eukaryota > Metazoa > Mollusca > Cephalopoda > Octopoda > Octopodidae > Octopus > Octopus sinensis. The sequence goes on from NC_042997.1 coordinate 172,793,645, forward strand.
CGACGCTATAATAGAAGACACTTGCCCAAGGTGCCGCACAGTGGGACTGAACCCGGAACCATGTGGCTGGTAAGCAAGCTACTTACCAAACAGCCACTACATGGTGAATTTTGTTCGAAGTTGGTCATTAGAATTGTTGCTTTTCATATTGGCAAGGCACAATATTTCTTACTAACAGAGTCTAATATATAGTAAGAGAAAGGAAATTGGGAAGCTGCTGCATTAATGTCTAATCAGTGTGTTTACATTTAACATGAATATTTGAGTGGTTAAGAAGTTTGCTTCATAAACACGAGGCTCGATTTGGATTTAATGCCACAAAGCAAAACCTTTGAAAAGCATCTTCTTGTGTGTATTGAAGATTGTGTAATTGAAATTTGTTAGACATAAACTTGTATGGGAGACTGTCAAATGGACTGAATTTGTAATTCAAAGACCCTAATCTTGTCGCAAATGTTGAGTTTATCAGAAGGTTATATTGAATGTACAAGTGTTTGTTGGGTATATGGTCACTTAACACTAAAAATCAATGAATGTGTAGTTCCAGTGTTTGAACAAGTGGAACCTTCATTTGTTGGGAATAATGTAAAATTTACTTACATAGTGTGAATTGGCCTCAATTGCAAATTATGGCTTTATAACAGATTCAAAACTGAATTCAGGTTAAACTCACTTCGTTAAAGCTACAGCCCCAACAAATCACATAACTACACCAACTAAAAAGTAGCTTTTTAATAATAATAATATAATAATAATATAATAATAATAATAATAATAATAATAATAATATAATAATATATAATAATATAATAATAATAATAATAATAATAATAATAATAATAATAATAATAATAATAATAAATGCCCTGATGCAGTACTCTCATGGCTCCTGATCTTAACTGATTGGAAGTGTTATCATGTACATTGTTTTGTCTTGGTATAAAAGATGGGCCGCAGCAAATATTCTGCCCAATACCACAAATTTGCTTGTCAGTTGTTTGATTTTAACCAGTTGAGCATGCCCCTTAGTGGCTGATGATATGTGCCACTCTGATCATGAGAAGAAGCAGTGGGGGAGCATCATAGCCGTGTGTTGAAAGGAATTCTTAGAGGTTTTGGATAATTCACCTTTGGAAACATAGGTGGTTTGTTCAACATCCTTAAACAATCCTTATTCAGGGACCTTTTGAGTGGGATGGGCTACTCGACCAGAAGAAAATTCTAACTGGGGCCCACCTGCAAGGTCATGTGCTGTTTATCTTGATATGAGATCACCATGTCGCGCACATATGGTTGTGATGCATGTGCCTAGTGTACCCTTATGAGAGAGGTAGTCATGATGGGTATACTGGGCTTTATATATTTTACCCCAGTGTCACTTTGTTGGCATGCGCTGCTCTCTCATTCAATAATAATAATAAACCTTTCTACTATAGGCACAAGGTTTGAAATACGTGGGAGGGGACTAGTTGACTATGTAGACTCCACTGTTTCGCTGGTACATAATTTATCGACTCTGAAAGGATGAAGGGCAAAGTTGACCTTGGCAGAATGTGAACTTAGAAGATCTTTAAGACGGATGAAAGGCTGTTAAGCATTTTGTCTGGTGTGCTAACAATTCTGCCAACTTGCAACCTTACATAATAATAATAATAATAATAAATAATAATAATAATAATATAATAATAATAATAATAATAATAATAATAATGATAGTAATAATAATAATAATAATAATAATAATAATAATAATATAATAATAATAATAATAATAATAATAAATGCCCTGATGCAGTACTCTCATGGCTCCTGATCTTAACTGATTGGAAGTGTTATCATGTACATTGTTTTGTCTTGGTATAAAAGATGGGCCGCAGCAAATATTCTGCCCAATACCACAAATTTGCTTGTCAGTTGTTTGATTTTAACCAGTTGAGCATGCCCCTTAGTGGCTGATGATATGTGCCACTCTGATCATGAGAAGAAGCAGTGGGGGAGCATCATAGCCGTGTGTTGAAAGGAATTCTTAGAGGTTTTGGATAATTCACCTTTGGAAACATAGGTGGTTTGTTCAACATCCTTAAACAATCCTTATTCAGGGACCTTTTGAGTGGGATGGGCTACTCGACCAGAAGAAAATTCTAACTGGGGCCCACCTGCAAGGTCATGTGCTGTTTATCTTGATATGAGATCACCATGTCGCGCACATATGGTTGTGATGCATGTGCCTAGTGTACCCTTATGAGAGAGGTAGTCATGATGGGTATACTGGGCTTTATATATTTTACCCCAGTGTCACTTTGTTGGCATGCGCTGCTCTCTCATTCAATAATAATAATAAACCTTTCTACTATAGGCACAAGGTTTGAAATACGTGGGAGGGGACTAGTTG
>NC_042997.1:172801036-172841036 GCF_006345805.1 Octopus sinensis
CCAGCAGAGTAGGAGGAGCTCTCTGAAATCAAATTCGATGACAGCACCACATGACTGGCATCCGTGCTAGAGGAGCACTAAGAGCACCATCCGAGTGTGATCATTGCCAGGGCTGCTGACTGGCTCCCATACCAGTGGTATGTAAAATGCACCATTCGAAAGTGATCGTTACCAGTGTCGCCTTACTGGCACTTGTGCCGGTGGAATGTGAAAAACAACATTCGAGCGAGGTTGTTGCCAGTGCCGCTGGACTGGCTCCTGTGCAGGTGGCACGCAAAAAACACCATTTGAGCATGGCCATTACTAGTACCGCCTGACTGGCCCTCATGCTGGTGGCACATAAAAGCACCCACTACACTCTCGGAGTGGTTGGCATTAAGAAGGGCTGTAGAAACTTTGCTAGATCAGATTGGAGCCTGGTGCAGCCATCTGGCTTGCCAGTCCTCAGTCAAACCGTCCAACCCATGCCAGCATGGAAAGCAGACGTTAAACGATGATGATGAGGATGATGATGATGATGATGACGATGACAACAAGTTCCTTTCAGTTTCTGTCTACCAAATCCACTCACAAGGTTTTGGTCGGCCTGAGCCTATAGTAGAAGACACTTGCCCAAAGTGCCATGCAGTGGGACTTACTACACAGCCCCTCCTGTGCCTAGGTAACAAAAGGTAAGGTAACTAAAGGGTTAAGAATTGTTACAATCTATACTACATTTAATTATTAAAACATAATATGCTGTAAGTTGGTATTTATCTATGAGTATATTTCATGAGCAAATATATACACACTAGCTGATCCCGTGCCATAAAAAATAACGGCTAATTGCAGTATTTTATATATAAATAAGGACAAAAGATAGAATATGGATGGTAAATCAAATTAATACACTTTTCAATGTTATCTACTCATTGTCTTTTCAGATGTGACATTGATTCTTGTTTTTTACTGAAAGAACGCTGGTTCACATACTTCCCTTGTACATGCACGCACATATACTCACACAGAGTTGAAGCGCTGTTTGATTTGTCTTTTCAGCATTGAATGTTCACCATCCCACTTCCATTGCACACACACAAACTTTCACATACCTCCCTTTTTACATACACACACATATACTCACACAGAGTTGAAACGCTGTTTTCCTTTTTTTTCACCGTAGAACTTCCATCATCCCACAACCAAATTTGCCATGACTCCTTCCTTTCTTATTCATCTATCACCCCTTCTTTCCTTATTCACCTATCACCCCTTCCTTCCTTATTCACCTATCACCCCTTCCTTTCTCATTTATACGTTGTGACAGAGAAAAACACAAGAGTATTATTATAGTAGATTATTTATCTTTCCCTCCTTTTTTTTCCTCTGTATCATCTACCTGCTATGCTGTTGTCCTCAATTGAAAAAGACACCCATTTATTTTCTTCAATCAATTCTGCAACTAAGACTGCTGTTTACTTAATTAGGCACAGAATATCTGTAGCACAACAGGTGACAATTTGTAGTGTCACATTATATTCACTCTAAGAAATATAAATTAGTTTTGAGACATATTTTACAATTAGTAAACATATAGGATGTTTTGTCATTGGTGGTCAGTTATATTGGAGTGGATTGTGGAGGGAATCATATGGATAAATATTATAGCTTGGATATTGTGGTGAAACGGGCTCCTTCTCGAGCCATGCCTGGCTCATATGGGCCAGTTTCCCAGTTTCCTTGACATATAGGTTCCCCCCTGGACGGGACACCAGTCCATTGCAGGTGAGCTGCAAGATGCAGGAGGAAAGAGTGAGAGAAGTTGTGGCAAAAGAGTCAGCAGAAGTTTGGCATTACCTTCTGCCAGAGCTGTATGGAGCTTAGGTGTTTCGCTCATAAACACACACATCTCCCGGTCTGAGATTTGAACCCGTGATCCCTCGACTGCGAGTCCGCTGCTCTAACCACTAGGCCATGTGCCTCCACATGTAATGGGCGATCTGAGGGCAGTGAAGGGAGACATTTGGGATAAGGTACTGGAAGTGAGGGAAGAAGTGATGTCATGTAATGAATTTGACTTTCTTGGATGAGAAACCAAGGTCAACAGATGTGTATAGGAAGTCCTGGTGTAACTGTAGATTCTGGCCAGGATGTTTGGGTTAGTGAGAGTGTATGGGGTTGCACAGAAAGTTCCAGTTGGAGTGTTAAGCAATTTTCCCTTTTTGAAGTTTATTTTGTTAGCTCAAGGAAAGAGCCATTATTTTCCTATTCTTCATACTACAGATAAGCAAGCTTCTGTCTTTTCTGAGGCCATGCTATACGAGAAAAGCTAATGGGTGGATCTGCTAAATAGTCATTTGATTTGCAAGAAATAGCAGTTATATCTCTCTCAAATCCAACTCAACTCTTTTGTTACCTAGGCACAGGAGGGGCTGTGTGGTAAGTCCCACTGCGTGGCACATTGGGCAAGTGTCTTCTACTATAGGCTCAGGCCGACCAAAGCCTTGTGAGTGGATTTGGTAGACAGAAACTGAAAGGAACTTGTTGTCATCATCATCATCATCATCATCATCATCCCCATCATCATCCTCATCATCATCGTTTAACGTCTGCTTTCCATGCTGGCATGGGTTGGATGGTTTGACTGAGGACTGGCAAGCCACATTGAAATAATATGATCTTAGTAATCAATTAAAAATAATAGAAGTAGTAATGGCCAAAATACCCTTGAACTTAGGTCTGCATATTCAATGCTAAATTGAAGCTAAACAAAAACTGCAATAGCAGTAACTGTTTAGAACATGTGCTGTTTATGTGGTCAATTTGGATTGTTTTGTATGGTTGAATATTGCATTAGAGTAGTGAAGGGGACCCAATTAATGCATAACTGTCCTACCGACTTCTTTGGGTTCCAGTGGAGCCAGTTTGCTATTAAGTACAGAGAATTCAGAATTAATGTGACTAGCTATTAAATGTTATGGTTCTTTTATTGCGCAAGCAAGTATTTGGTTTCATTTGTCAAATTAGGACGGAAATGATAAAATAATGTGAAAATGTTGTTCTCGTGTGCTGTTAACATGTTCAGATTTTTGTAGCTAGTCACACATATAGTCTCTGGGTGTGTGTTGAGTTTTACAGGCTGAAAATAACACTAGATCCTTTTTCATGATGTTTCATATACTTAATGTATTAAGTAAAATCTTTGCAAACCACATATTGATCACTGTACATATTTCAGTTTGGTCCTTATTTTATTAATCTCAGTTTGTTGAATAGCTATTTACCTTTCTCTTTATTGAATAGCTTATTTCAGGGGTTCTCAACCATTTTTTACTTACCGTAAATCCTCGAGTATATTCCCCCTTGAGTATAATACGCAGGGGATTTTTAGGGGGCTGTACCTCTGAAAAACCTAAACCTTGTGAATAATACGCACCCCTTCTCTAACTTGTATCAAGGAGGTCTATATAACGTCCTTGGTTTGTAAAAATGTATGCGGTAACGTACTTTATTATTATTGTATATATAACATAATGCAAACATGTAGCTTTTTTGTGCAATTTGTTTGCAGAAAATAAAGAAATAACAGTAATAACGTTTAATAAATGTTGCTTACTGCAAGTTATGGATGGTTCTTTTATGACTTCATTGCTTTCAGGCTTAGTTTAAGGTATTTTCGCGCCCGACATCACAAAATGTGTCTGAATAAACATTGCCGGACAGCAAATAGAGACTTGGACATTGCTTAGAAAATAATTTTCATTTTTAACCTCGTATATAGTATGCACTAAGGGATTTTGACCATTAAATTTTGGGGAAAAAATGCGGATTATACTCGAGGATTTACAGTATTTGATTACTATTTTATTTTGGTGGACCCCATAACTCCTCAATGGTTAAAAACTAGTTTTATAGATAACTTCTTTCAAAATTTCTATTTCATTTTTCACACATTAACTTGCGTAGAGAAAGAAACCTAGCTGTTACTTGCAATACATGCCAATACATACATCTAAAGCAAAATTTTTTCAGGGGCCCTTAAAATACTAATGTGGATCCCTAATTTACTATTTTGTCGCATGGACCCCCAAAGATCTTACATGGACTCTCAGAGACCATATGGACCCTGGTTGAGAAGTACTGGCTTATTTGAAACACTGCTTTATAATGGCAAACACACACACACACACACATACACACACATATATATGTGATGTGCTTATGTGCAGTTTCTTATTTCTTATTTCTTTATTGCCCACAAGGGGCTATACACAGAGGGGACAAACAAGGACAGACAAACGGATTAAGTTGATTATATCGACCCCACTACATAACTGGTACTTATTTAATCGACCACGAAAGGATGAAAGGCAAAGTTGACCTCGGCGGAATTTGAACTCAGAATGTAGCCGCAGACGAAATACCTATTTCTTTACTACCCACAAGGGCTACACACAGAGGGGACAAACAAGGACAGACAAACGGATTAAGTCGATTATATCGAGACCAGTTCGTAACTGGTACTTATTTAATCGACCCTGAAAGGATGAAAGGCAAAGTCGACCTTGGCGGAATTTGAACTCAGAATGTAGCCGCAGACGAAATACTTATTTCTTTACTACCCACAAGGGGCTACACACAGAGGGAACAAACAAGGACAGACAAATGGATTAAGTTGATTACATCGACCCCAGTGCGTAACTGATACTTATTTAATCGACCCCGAAAGGATGAAAGGCAAAGTCGACCTCGGCAGAATTTGAACTCAGAATGTAGCGGCAGACGAAATACCATTAAGCATTTCACCTGGCGTGCTAATGTTTCTGCCAGCTCGCTGCCTGCTTCTGTGCAGTTTCTATCAATCAAATTTCACTCAGAAGGCATTTAAACATACATGGAAAGTTGGTTACAATTCCTTTTCAATTTGAATGAATAAAAAAATAAAAATAAAAAACAATAAGACATATGTAATATTTCAAATTATGCAGGTTTATTACTGAAGCATACATGGATTATGTTTATTGATGCTGATGTTTAAGGTATCTTGCTGGATCAGTCTGGGGTCAGGATTTCGAGTGGCACCGTCTGGAATATTTTGCTGAAACACATTGGTAGCTTGGGCTGTTGACGATAAGAACTCAAAGAGGAAATTGAGCAAGAATATATGACCATCATCCCCATAAATGCATTAAAAATATTCGAGAGACCTTGAACAAGTGATAGTTAAATTAGTGTTAACACATTTAATGGAAGAAGTATTAACAAACAATTTTGGAAATTATGAAGTGAGGAAAAAACAATATTAATTAATACTTAACATCAGGCACAGGAGTGGCTGTGTGGTAAGTAGCTTGCTTACAAACCACATGGTTCCGGGTTCAGTTCCACTGCGTGGTACCTTGGGCAAGTGTCTTCTACTATAGCCTTGAGCTGACCAAAGCCTTGTGAGTGGATTTGGAAGATGGAAACTGAAAGAAGGTCGTTATATATATGTATATATATATATATATATGTATGTGTGTGTGTTCGTGTGTCTGTGTTTGTCCCCCCCAACATCACTTGACAACCAATAGTGGTGTGTTTACATCCCTGTAACTTAGCAGTTCAGCAAAAGATACCAATAGAATAAGTACTACTCTTACAAAGAATAAGTCCTGGAGTCAATTTGCTCGACTAAAGGCGGTGCTCCAGCAGTCAAATGCCTGAAACAAGTAAAAGAGAGTAAAGAAAGTATCATTTTCATTTTTTGCAGCAGGAACAAAAAACAACTTTGGTTTTTGGTATTATTCTACCTATAACTTAACTACTGTGTTTCATGAAGATGGCATCTCTTAGTTCTACACTGTCTTGAACAAGTGAGTTAAAGAAACTAATATTTGTCTCAATTACTAAATAATATTTCAGTGGTATACTTGCCAGGCAATTGATTTCATCTGAGAGTGAGTGTTGAAAATAAAATGATTGTAGCATGAAAGGTACATATTAGCCATTCAAAAAACACACAAAGACTGTTAACTTGATTTAGACATTTATTATTTTTGTTATTTTGTGTCAACATTTTCATCACACCAACTGATGCCTGGTCACTGACACCAAATAATAAATGTTTAAATCAAGTTAAGTGTTTGTGTATTTTTGAATAGCTAATATATATCTTCTGCAATATATATATATATATATAATGAAATTATTGTATACAGTGCTCAGGTACACCACAACTTGTCAAAAGTGTGTATAAAGTATATGCAGTAATGTACAAATGTCTGGAAAGCGAACAGTGTATGAGTCAGATACATGCTTGCGTGTGTATGGAGGGGAGAAAATCAGGTGTAGTGTTGGCGAATCTCAGGAAGCATGGAAGTTTTGAAGATGCAGTGCTCCGACAACTAACAACTGATGCCGGCAGTTTGTTCCATGCTTCAGCAACTCTCAGTGTGAAAAAATGTTTCCGAAAGTCATGGGAGCTGTGCTGTTTTCTGATTTTGTAAACATGTCCACGAGTGTTAGACAGGTGGAGTTTGAAAAGGTGCTCAGAGTTATTGTTTGTAAGATGGTTAATAATTTTATGGGTGTCTGCCAAGTCAGCTGCCAGACGTTGGAGTTTCAATGTATCCATGCCCAGGATATACTAAATAGTATTTGTATAAAAGAATTATTATTCAAAACCAGAGTTAGTTAAGCTATACAAATATTTCTCTATTTCATAACAGGGGTGAACACAGCTTGTTTATATGAAACATGCTTAGAATTTGGTTATTAGTTGTAAAATTTGCTGGAGCATATGAACCTGTATATGAACCTAACAAATCCGATCCTGAATTAAGAAACTTGTATATTGCTGGCACATATTAAATTATCTCAGATTACTATAAAACTAATGTCACTGAGTTTATATCAATGATCAAAAGTTCAGTGTATAAAATTGTCCTTAATGTAGGACATAGATACTTCTGAAGTTGATGGTAAGAATTGGGTTGATAATGGCTATGCCTGTAGTATATATATATATATATATATATATATATATATATAGTGATATGTAGTACTCAGAATATAGGCAGTTAGAAATAGGTCTAAAAAAGTCTGTTATTTTGATGCTGTTGATGTTAACAGTTAAAAAAGGTTACCTTATTAAAGCTGTTGGTAAGGTGGTGCACTGGCAGAATTGTTAGCAAATTGGACAGAATTCTTTGCAGCACTTCTTAATTCTTTACATTCTAGTTTCAAATGCCACCAGATTGGCTTTGTCTTTTAGCCTTTCAGAGTTGATAAAATAGGTAACACTCAAGTACCGGAGTGGGGGTGATGCAATCAACTTTCCTACCCCCCCCCCTCAAATTTGCTGGCCTTGTGCCAAGAATTAGAGTTATTCAAATTGTCAGTCAATGCTAAGACTATTCCTCCCAGTTGTCTTGTGGGTTTAGAACATCAACAGAGCTGTCTAACACATGGAAGGAATACAATGGATAGACTATTTTTCTTCTATTGTCTTCTCCACTTAAACATAAAACATCTGATAATTATGTTGAACAGCAATGGTAATCAATAAGAAAGTCTCTCTATGGCCACTCAACTTGCTAGAAAAAACAGTCAAATCTTCCTCAAATTGCAATACATTACTATCTTAAAAACTAGAGGACATTGGATAATGTAGTCTTAGATGCAATGTGGGTAAGAAGAGAGGATAGGATGGCCACAGGTATAACTTCAATTCTAGATATATTGGATCAGGTCTAACCTGGAGTTAAACAACAAGAAGTAGGAGAACTGAGGCCGTCGCTGTGGTCGTCGTTGTGGTCGTCATTGTGGTTGTCATCGTTTAACGTCCGTTTTCCTTGCTAGCAAGGGTTGGATGGTTCAACCAAGGTCTGGGAAGCCAGGAGGCTGCACCAGGCTCCAGTCTGATCTGGCAGTGTTTCTACAGCTTGATGCCCTTCCTAACGCCGACCACTCCGTGAGTGTAGTGGGTACTTTTTACGTGCCGCCAGCACAGGTGCCAGGGGAGGCTGGAAGTGGCCATGATCGGTTGATGCTTTTTACATGCCACCGGCACAGAAGCCAGTCAAGGCGGCGCAGGCATATATGTAATTATACATTCTTTTGAGAAACAAATGAAATACCTGTAGCAAATATGAACACATGACACAACCTGGTATTCCTTAACTTCCTCCATCAGCATTTTGTCAGTTCTACAGACTGCTGTTGTTTAGGCCTAAGTTAGCACTGATCAAACAGGCTTATTGAGCTCAAGGCATTCTGGCCATAACTAACCTGCCTTTTCCCTCTTTTCATAACATACTCTGAACTACATCAGCTAATGTGTATCATTTTTAAGGTGCTAACATGTGATTTGAAAGGGATTTAGCCATAATCCGATCCTGAATTAAGAAACTTGTATATTGCTGGCACATTTTAAATTGTATCAGATTTCTATAAAACTAATGTCACTGAATATTGAACAAAAGTTCAGTGTATAAAATTGTCCTTAATGAGGGGCTATAGATACATGTGAAGTAGATGGTCAGAATAGGGCAGATAACAGTAGTGCCAGCAGTACAGGTATGGTGATATGTAGTACTCAGGCAGACCTTTGGAAATATGCTGTGCTTGAGAAGACCCGGCAAGCCAAGTGAGACCATAACCTGTGGCCTATGCCAGTGGTGTAACCAGCCCACTTATGCATACATTTCCTTGATATGTAGTACTAGACAGTAAGAAATAAGTTGGGCATCCACATAGAAAGTTCATCATTAGCCCATGGTTCTATACAGGTGTCATGATATAATGCATTAAACTTGTGTGTGCATGTGTGTGTGTGCTTCACTTTAACCCTTTTGATACCTAGTTCCTTACTACCCACAAGGGGCTAAACACAGAGAGGACGAACAAGGACAGACAAATGGGTTAAGTTGATTATATTGACCCCAGTGCATAACTGGTACTTATTTAATCGACTCTGAAAGGATGAAAGGCAGTCGACCTCGGCGGAATTTGAACTCAGAATGTAGCGGCAGACGAAATACTGCTAAGCATTTCGCCCAGCGTGCTAATGATTCTGCCAGCTCGCCGCCTTAACCCTTTTGATACCAATCTACCTGAGACCACACCTGGCCCTGATACAGACTTTATTTTAAAGTGAATTAAATAAAAACCTTCCATCAAAATTTTATGTAAGCTTACATTCCAAATACCAACTTAATAACCCTTTCTACTATAGGCACAAGGCCTGAAATTTGGCAGAGGAGGGGACTAGTTAATTACATCGACTCCAGTGTTTCACTGGTACTTGATTTATTGAACCTGAAAGGATGAAAGGCAAAGCTGACCTCAGTGGAATTTGAACTCAGAACGTAACAGCAGATGAAACACTGCTAAGCATTTCACCTGGTGTACTAACGTTTCTGCCAGCTTAAGATACCAACTTAATAATGATAGTAATTTCAAAAAATTAAGTGGAACAACTGCAGTGCATTTCAACAGAATTACGATAACAAAAGGGTTAAATGTAAAAGTCCAGTTTGCTGGACATTGTTGTAGAGCTGAAAACGAGGTAATTTCTACTCTTCTCCTCTGGAAGCCATCTGCTTGCGATACCAGAGGGTGCACACTCTCCTACCCTGATGTAATCTCCAGGGATACAGGCATCCAGCAACAGGACCTCCGTAATGCTATGGTGGACCGTGAAGTCTGGCATAACATAGTAAATTCCATTGTCTCGATCACGGTCAAACAATGATGATAATGATGATGTAAAACAGAGTTTGTGATAACTTAAACACTGACCATTTTATTGCACAGCTATTTCTGTTTCATCTGTAGAATAGATCACAATGTGTTAGTAATTTTTTTTCCAGAATTACATAACAGGGCTGTTCTTATTGTGAAGGTGGTAATGGTTTCAATTAGCCACAAGTTTGAGATAGACAATCAACTACCAGAAAACTTCTCTTGATTAGCGATGTTCTCAGGTAAAAATAAAAATTCATTGCAAGAAGTTAAGGTTAATGTAGATTATTGCTACATGAAATTAAGTCTTAAAATTTTCATTGCATGAAGTGAAGTAAGAGAGAAAATGGCATTAATTAGCTACAAGCTGTCCGCATTTCCTTGACTGTTGCACTTCAATAACTAGCCTTTTACACGAGACACTGAGCTCTGTAACCGTTTCTTGTGTAATTCAATGAGCACCAAGCTGATTGCAGTAACTAGAGGGCAAGAAATCAATCAAGAAATAGGCAGACCTGAAAAGACCTGAAATTAGTAGACCCAAAGCATGGCAACAGAACAAACAACAACAACAATAAAAACTAAAAATACAAAACTGTGCCAATAAAAACAGTACATTTTGTTTGTTGATTGATATGGGTGAGGTCATGTGTAAATTTGTTTTAGATAAATTTTCATTATTAGTATGTATGAAAAAGTTTTTTTTTTCAGAAAAGACTCTTTAACTTATTTCTGTGTGTATGTGTGATCTTTTTTTAATTTAATTTTTCTATTTTTTTTTTGCAAAAAAAAAAAAGAGTAAGCAAATAAACATTAAAATAAAAATGAATTTCAATTGGAAGCAGGCTTTAGTCTTCATTCATTGTTAGGTGGCATATATGTATTTTCTGACAAGGATTGAACTCACAAACATTTATTGCACATGTATTTGTTACGTAATTCTGATGCTCTTATCCACTACCTCTTAGCTACTGTGAGGTAACAGATGAGAAAACTATCATCATCGTTATCATTGTTTAGCGTCCGCTTTCCATGCTAGCATGGGTTGGACAGTTCAGCTGGGGTCTGGGAAGCCAGAAGGCTGCACCAGGCCCAGTCTGATCTGGCAATGTTTCTACGGCTGGATGCCCTTCCTAACGCCAACCACTCCGTGAGTGTAGTGGGTTCTTTTTACGTGCCACCGGCACAGGTGTCAGACGAGGCTGGCAAACGGCCACGGTCGGATGGTGCTTTTTACGTAAATAAACACATAAAGATCTGTTTGAAATAATAGTTTAGTAGTTCAGTCCTGGCTTCAACAACTGTATACATACATATATATATCTACCACTTCATCATCCACAGAAACTAAAAGATTAAATACGCTGAAATATGGTGTTTTAAAGAGAAAGAAAGAAAAGAGGCAAAAAAAGGTTGGCTGAGAAATAAAGAAAAGGAGTGGCTGTGTGGTAAGTAGTTTGCTTACTTACCAACCACATGGTTCCAGGTTCAGTCTCACCACATGGCACCTTGGGCAAATGTCTTCTAGAATAGCCTCAGGCCAACCAAAGCCTTGTGAGTGGATTTGGTAGATGGAAACTGAAAGAAGCCTGTCGTATATATTTATATGCATATATATATATATATATATGTTTGTGTGTCTGTGTTTGTCACCCCCAACATCGCTTGACAACCGATGGTGGTGTGTTTACGTCCCTGTAACTTAGAGGTTCAGCAAAAGAGACCGATAGAATAAGTACTAGGCTTACAAAGAATAAGTCCTGGTGTTGATTTGCTCGACTAAAGGCTGTGCTCCAGCATGGCCACAGTCAAATGACTGAAACAAGTAAAAGAGTAAATCTGTTCTAAATCAATTTACAGTAGCAGGCCTTGATATTTTGGTTGTTGGTGAACACTTATTGGTAGCTGAAAAAAAATATTAGAAATTTTTTTGGGGAAATCAATAATGATGGGCGAGACACCAGACTAAATGTTTTACAAGTTTCATAGAATCCAAAGTTCCCTATGAAATGATAAAGCAAGTACATTTAATATACTGTTTGTCAGTTCAGTCTTTTTAACCTGTTCTCAACAAAAGGAAGCCTTTTGTTTAACGCTCAGTATAAAGAACATTTAGAATTTGAAACTCTAAATGAAAGAAATCAATAGATGAACATTTGAAAAGTGAAACCAATATTTAAAAGTTTTGATTTAAAATTTTAAATTAAAAACGAAATCAATATTACCAACATTCAGAATTTAAATTCTAAATGTTCATAAATTTAATGTGAACATTAAAATTCCAAATATTCAATATCAGGGCTATTTAAAATTTTAATTATAATTTAATAATGAAAATATATTTAATTTAAACATTAAAATTCCAAATATTCACTATTAAAGATATTTAAAATCTTAATTATAAATCTTATTAATATGGATTTATTTCATGAAGGCACAAGACCACACTTCATCAATATATAATTTTAAAACTAAAAACAAAAAGCAGAAAAAAAAAACAGGAAAAAAAATCGAAATTAAAGCAAAAGCAAAAAAATTACGCTGAATTGTAACTGAATCTTTGGTAAATTCCCTGAAATCAGAAATTTAAGAATAAACTAATTAAAAAAAAAATTATTCCATTACATTATTTTAATGACTCCTTAGTGGTGTAAATAAGTGGGCATCGCTAGGAAGAAGGATTCGCAGTTGGTTACCAGCAGCGGTAGTACTGTAAAATTGAAGAGTGTGTTGTCATTAATATGCCATATTTAGCTTATTTTGCTTCAAATATGAATAGAAGGCAGGGAAGGGCTGCTTCCAGTGGCCTACACAGCTGGCTAATTGAGTTGATGATCAATTAGCAGGTTCTTTCAGTTGTGGATCGTTAACTTGATTGTGTGACTACACAGAAATGGCCCATGTCATTAGTTTCCTTTGACCTTTTAGCATTTAAACTGACTATATATAGGTGCAGGTGTGGTTGTGCCATAAGGGTTCAGTCCCACTGCATAGCACCTTGGTCAAGTGTCTTCTACTATAACCCCAGGTTGATCAAAACCTTAGAAGTGAATTTGGTAGACAGAAAATGAAAGAAGCCCATCATAAATATGTATGTATGTATGTATGTATGTATGTATGTATGTATGTATGTATGTATGTATGTACGTACGTACATATATATGTATGTATATATATATATACATATAATACACACACACACACACATATATATATACACACACATATATAATATGTATATACATATATATATATATAATAAATATACAGGCGCAGGAGTGGCTGTGTGGTAAGTAGCTTGCTAACCAACCACATGGTTCCAGGTTCAGTCCCACTGCGTGGCATCTTGGGCAGGTGTCTTCTTCTATAGCCTCGGGCCGACCAAAGTCTTGTGAGTGGATTTGGTAGAAGGAAACTGAAAGAAGCCTGTTGTATATATGTATATATATATATATATATATATATATATTACGTGTGTGTATATGTTTGTGTATCTGCATTTGTCCCTCTAGCATTGCTTGACAACCGATGCTGGTGTGTTTACGTCCCCGTCACTTAGCGGTTCGGCAAAAGAGACCGATAGAATAAGTACTGGGCTTACAAAGAATAAGTCCCGGGGTCGATTTGCTCGACTAGAGGCGGTGCTCCAGCATGGCCGCAGTCAAATGACTGAAACAAGTAAAAGAGTAAAAGACTAAAGAGTAAGATATCATCATCATCATCATCATCGTTTAGCGTCCGTTTTCCATGCTAGCATGGGTTGGACGGTTCTACTGGGGTCTGTGAAGCCAGAAGGCTTCATCAGGCCCAGTCAAATCTGGCAGTGTTTCTACGGCTGGATGCCCTTCCTAACGCCAACCACTCCGTGAGTGTAGTGGGTGCTTTTTACGTGCCACCCGCACTGGTGCCAGACAGAGCTGGCAAACGGCCACGAACGGATGGTGCTTTTTATGTGCCACCGGCACATAAGTATAGATATATATAATATATATATATACATGTATACATAATATATATATATATATATATGTATATAATATATGAGCATATACATATAATATATGTGTGTGTGTGTATGTGTCTTTGTGTCCGTGTTTGTCTCCCACCACTGCTGGATAACCACTATTGGTGAGTTTATGTCTCTGTAACTTAGCAGTTTGGCAAAGACATTGATTGAATAAGTACCAGGCTTAAAAAACGCACTGTGGTTGATTCATTTGTCTAAAAAAAGTCTTCAAGACAGTGCTGCAGCATAGTTGCAGTCTAATGACTGAAACAAGTAAAAGATAAGAGAAAAGGTAAAAGATATCGGGTCAAAATATTCTACTTGTTTTAAGAGTACGAACTGACTGTGTCCCTCCTGTCACACATACCCTGTGATGTCATTCTAAAAATAATCGCTTCATCAAAATCTTGAAGCTATAATACATAATCAGTTCAAAACGCATTGTGAATAAATAAGTGTTACATTTCACAGTGTAATCTGAATACTTAAAGGGTTGAGTTAAGGCTGTGAATCTATGTGGATGTACAAGAGAGAGAAAGGGAATGAGGGAGGGATAGATAAGTATATGTATATATATATAAATTAGAAAATAAAAAAAAAAACACCTTTTATCAATTCAATAATGAAAAATTAAATTATACCATTTAGAAAAATTACATATTATAGAAAGATTAAATATAAGATTAAACATATATCAATGATTAAGTAATGTGCAAAATAGTAAATAAAATGTGTATATATATATATATATATACAACTTATAAATAAGGGCAAACGAAAAAATTTCTAATGCCAAATATGCTGAAAATTGGACATATTGTCCATTTACCATATAATTTTTTTCTCAGTACGCATGCTACTCAAAAAAAGGCCGATATATATATATAATATATATATATATATATATATAGAGAGAGAGAGAGAGAGAGAGAGAGAATTTTAGAATTCACTTGATTTTATGAACATTACTTCAAGATTTTGTCTCCATAGAGAATACCTTCAAGTCAAGCCTTTCTTGAGTTTTTACTTTCTATGCTGTACTTGAGGGATTCAAACTCAAGTACCGGAACCCAATAAAACACTAGTACTTCTTCCCTTGATACTGGTAACACTGTTACACCAGCCATAGTACTACAGGATGGATCCATGTTTATATACTGTTTTTTGTTTATTGGTTGTTAAATTTTTAGAGTCTATTAAGGCCTACTGAAGCCAATTTATCTTTTGTCCTTCAAGGGAAGGGTAAAGGGGGCAATAAATAACTACTAGCCATGTACTGGGGAAAGGGAAATGGAGCAGCCTCCTGGCTTCCCAGACCCCGGTCGAACCGTCCAACCCATGCTAGCATGGAAAATGGACGTTAAACGATGATGATGATGATGATGATGATGATGATGATGATGATGATGATGATGATGATGATGATGATGATGATGGTGATGATGGGCTTCTTTCAATTTCTGTCTACCAAATCCACTCACAAGACTTTGGTTGGCCTGAGGCTATAGAAGAAGACACTTGCCCAAGGTGCCATGCAGTGGGACTGAACCTGGAACCATGTGCTTGGTAGGCAAGCTATTTACCACACAGCCACTCCTGCACCTTTAAGAAAAAAAAAGGACAAAAGAAAAACAAAATGGCATGGTCTAGTCCTGCTTATTATTATTATCATTATTATTATTATTATTGAGTGAGAGAGCAGTGCATGCCATCAAAGTGACACTGGGGTAAAATATACGAAGCCCAATATACCCATCATGACTACCCATCTGATAAAGGTACACCAGGCACATGCATCACAACCATATGTGCGCGACATGGTGATCTCATATCAAGATAAACAGCACATGACTTTGCAGGTGGGGCCCAGTTAGAATTTTCTTCAGGTTGAGTAGCCCATCCCGCTCAAAAGCTCCCTGAATAAGGGTTGTTTAAGGATGTTGAAAGAACCACCCATGTTTCCAGAGGTGAAATATTCAAACCCCAAAGAATCCCTCTCAACACATGGTTATGATGCTCCCCCACTACTTCTTCTCGTGATCAGAGATGCACATATCGTCAGCCACTAAGGGACATGCTAAACTGGTTAAGGTCAAACAACTGACAAGCAAATCTGTGGTATTGAGCAGAATATTTGCTGTAGCCCATCTTTTATACCAAGACAAAACAATGTACATGATAACACTTCCAATCAGTTAAGATCAGAAGCCATGAGAGCCACTGCCTGGTACTGCATCAGGGCATTTTATTATTATTATTATTATTATTATCATTTTTATTATTATTATTATTAAGTGGCAAACTGAAATATTCCATAAACGTTTAGCACCAAAATACTATATATACTAAAAATGTGTATTGCAGCAGCAGCAGCAGCAGCAAGAAGAAGAAAGAAGAAGAAGAAGAGAAGAAGAAGAAGAAGAAGAAGAAGAAGAAGAAGAAGTGGTGGTGGTGGTGGTGGTGGTGGAGTCTGCTTTGGTTGGCATAAATCCCAGGATGTAAAAGGAAGGAAACTATTGAAGACAATTCAGTTATTTGAATTCAGTGTGAACTTTTCCCAAAATTTTGTTGGCCAATATTTAAGATGTTATCACTAAATGAATTCGATATAGTGTGTGTGTGTGTGTGTGTGTGTGCATGTATGTGTTATAGTCTATTCCTATAGCCAAGAATGGTATACAGTTTTCATCCACATGAGACATACACACTAAAGCAGTACAGCTTAAATAGAAGCAGAAGTGATTCAAAAGAGTGGAGAAAGGGAAAAAATTGCTTAAAATACCTTTTTATTTTCTATCCTCATCAAAATAAAATCATCATAATCATTATCCTTATCAGCATCGCACATCACCACCAACACCTTCATTATCAGTAACAAATAAAGTCTTTATCGTAATATTTATCACCACCACCAATATCACCATCCTTATGATTACCGCAAATACTATTGCCAATCGTCAACATCTTTATCAGTGCAATAAATGCAATCCCTCTCCTCTCTTCACTTCATCATTATATATAAAGGCTCAGATGATGATTATAAAAAAAAGCAACTATGAAAACAATGCAAGACATATAAATATAATGCAGGTGTACATATGAATGTGTTCTTCACAAACACACACATATATATACATAACATACATTATATAATGATTTCACTTGCTTCAATAGGTCTTTGCAAGTAAAGTTTATTGTCCAATGAATGAGGGGTACTCATAAGTGGGCTGGTTACACCCACTGGCATAGGCCACAGGCTATGGTCTTACTTGGCTTGTCGATTCTTCTCAAGCACTGCATATTTCCAAAGGCCTCGGTCACTAGTCATTGCCTTGTTAAGGCCCAATGTTTGAAGGTCGTGCTTCACCACCTCATACCATGTGTTCCTGGGTCTTTATATGTTGATTCGCTAGCTTCTGCACACATTTTTTTTTTTCTCTCCTTGTTTCTCTCCGTGTTTCTTTTCTGTGAATCTTTCTGTTGAAGAGCGTAGGCTCGAAACGTAAAAGACTTGTTTTATTTATATTCCTGAGCGCCATACTAATACAATTGTTTGTTTGTATTCCACCTGCCTTCGTCTTTTGTTTATTTTCATAAAGCTTCCCGTTATATATATATATATATATATATATATATATAGTTTATAGCTTAGAGACAGGTGTTCTCTGCACAGAATACACTTTGTAATGCTCAAGAGATTTAAACTTGAGCAGGTAGAGCTGCTCTACACGCACACATGCACACACGTGCGCACACACACACACACACACACACATATACTCTTTTACTTGTTTCAGTCATTCGACTGTGGCCATGCTGGAGCACTGCCTTTTTAGTCGAGCAAATCAACCCCAGGACTTATTCTTTGTAAGCCTAATACTTATTCTATTGGTTGTCAAGCGATTTTGGGGGGACAAACACAGACATACAAACACACATACATATACATATATATGACAGGCTTCTTTCAGTTTCCGTCTATCAAATCCACTCACAAGGCTTTGGTCGGCCTGAGGCTAAAGTAGAAGACACTTGCCCAAGGTTCCATGCAGTGGGACTGAATCTGGACACATGAGGTTGGTAAGCAAGCTACTTACCACACAGTCACTCATACGCCTACAAATATGCTTTTGTTTTTATATCCGCTTTCTTTTTCCATGTTGAGTTGGAATGAGACTTCTTGAGACAGTATTCTATGGTTAGACAGCCTTTCTGGAGCTAACCATTATTTGTTTTCAGGCAGGGTATTTTATTCTACATATTGCTCATTAAACTGCTCAGCTGTCAGATGTTTTGTTTGTGTGACATTGCCTAAGTATGCAGTGTTAATGTAAAAATATACACATGCATATACAGTCACATGCTGTGCCTCCCTATCTCTTTCACACACACAAACAGGCTGCTCTACAAAGCAGGAATGTTACCTTTAATATATTCACATGCTTGAATACACACATGCAGCCTTCTGGTCTCTGGTTCAGTCCCACTGCACAACACCTTCTATATCCTAAGCTAAGCAAAGCTTTGTGAGTGGATTTGGTAAACTGAAACTGAAAGAAGCCTGTTATATACATAGACTGTATGACGCATGTGTACGAACAACCATGCTGTATGGCAGTGAAATATGGGCCGTGACTGCTGAGGACATGCGCAAGCTTGCACGAAATGAAACCAGTATGAACAACTGGATGTGTAATGTAAGTGTGCATACATGACAAAGTGTAAGCACCCTGAGAGAAAAGTTGGACTTAAGAAGCATCAGATGTGGTGTACAAGAGAGATGACTGTGCTGGTTTGGTCATATGTTGCAAATGAATGAGGACAGCTGTGTGAAAAAATGTCACACACTAGCAGTTGAGGGAACCTATGGAAGACCCAGGAACACCTGGTATGAGGTGGTGAAGCACGACCTTCAAACATTGGGCCTTAACAAGGCAATGACTAGTGACTGAGGCCTTTGGAAATATGCAGTGCTTGAGAAGAACCAACAAGCCAAGTGAGACCATAGCCTGTGGCCTATGCCAGTGGGTGTCACCAGCCCACTTATGAATACCCCTCATTCATTGGACAATAAACTTTACTTGCAAAGACCTATTGAAGAAAGTGAAATCAAATCAAAATTGCTGATATGGCCAATGACAGTACCACCTGATTGGCACTCGTGCTAGTGGAATATTAACAGCACATCCAAGCATGGGGTGAGACTAGCCCACTTATGAATACTCTTCATTCATTGGACAGTAAACTTTGCTTGCGAAGATCTGTTAAGGTAAGTGAAATCAAGATCAAAATCATTGACGTGGCTGATGACAGTACCGCCTGACTGGCACTCATGCCTGTGGAACGTTAAAAGTACATCTGAGCATGATCGTTGCTAGGGTCTCAGATTGGCTCCCATGCCGGTGGTACATAAAAAGCACCATTCAAGCACAATCATTGTAAGTGTCGCCCTACCGGCACATGTGCCGGTGGCACGTGAAAAGCAGCATTTGAGAGTGGTCGTTGCCAGTGCCGCTGGACTGGCTCCTGTACAGGAAGCATGTAAAAAACACCTTTCGAGCGTGGTCATTGCCAGAACCACATGACTGGCCCTCATGCCAGTGGTACGTAAAAACAGCCACTATACTCTTTGAGTGGATGGCATTAGGAAGGGCATCCAGCTGTAGAAACTTTGCCAGATCAGATTGAGCCTGGTGCAGCCTTCTGGCTCACCAATCCTCAGTCAAATCATCCAACCCATGCCAGCATGGAAAGCGGACGTTAAACGACGATGATGATGATGATGATGATGAATTTAATTTAGTGATTTTTAGAATAATATTTATTATAATATATTTAATTTTTTCTATGTGATTTAATATAGATAATATCTTTCACTATCAATAGAATTACTTAATATAGGTTATTTCCCTCAATTATATACATATATTATATATTGTGAAATTTGATTTAGAATTGCTAAATTGAATTTTTTCCTGTAAGTTTGGAATTTTATATTCCCTACTATTATTAATATATATATAGAATATGAGAATTTAGTTCACTTGTGATCTAAATGAATAGGTACGCTGAGTAAGTGCTATAGTTGGTCTTTATTCTATTTTATTCCTTATAAACTGTAAATTTTCCCTGTCTAAAATATTCATACCTTTTTGTTTAGCTAAGGTTAGCTTTGGTGGCACAGTGAGACCGATGAACCAAGCAATCCAGCTTTGACTACCTCATCTTGTATTCAGATAAAATGTATCTATTATAATGCTTTTAGGATTACATTATATGTATCTGTTTTTTTTTCTTTGTTATGGCTTGATATGAGAGAATTGGCTGCTCTTTCTAGCATGTGGAACAACCATGTCAAGCTTTTGTGTTGGCTTGAGAGTTATGTGTTTTAACCAAGGACATGAAGCACTCCTGGTGACAAGATAATTAGCTTTAGACTTTCAGTTGGCAAGCATGCACCAACAGACTTATTGGAAACAGTGAGGAATTTCCTCATAATTACATTTATGTTAGCTAGAAGGTAATTATGAGAAAATGGTAAGTAAACATTAAAATGATAAAAAATAAACAATACTATTTTTTTCCCCCTTTTTTTCTGATTCCAGATTTGGCACCAGATTCATCCTTAAGAAATTAAACCTATCTGAAATGCTGACAAGGCTTCTGCAATAGTTGAAATGAAGCAGAAAGAAAAGGAAGAATTTGGCAATGCAAAGATAGAAACAAGATTTGTTTAAGGAAAAGCTGTCAGTGTTAAACCAATGATTCAAATCACCGTTTATCAAACGGAACAAGTAATGGCACAAAGGTTGGCCTGTTCTGTGAAAATTTACAATCAAAATTCTGTTCAAATCATTCCTTAATGATGATGCCAATAAAAGCTCGTTAGCGAACCTGGGAGTTTCCAGTGACAAAAACTAAAAACTGACAAAGACTACAAGGTCAGCTGCTGAACAAATCACAATGTTAGAGAGTAGGAAGGTGTACACACACATGAATGTATACGTGTGTGTGTGTGTGTGTGTGCATACACAGTAGTGTTGAGTGTTGGAAAGATTGATTCGAAAAAAAAGCAAGCTTGACCACCATATTTAATAACGTTATCTAAAAACAGTGAGAAAACCCAAGTCTGCTGGTTGATGCCATAGAAAATTTGATCAGGGTACAATATTGTCTCACCTACATATCCATGTGTATAACTGATACACACACACACACCACACACACATACACACACACATACACACACACACACACACACACATGTACATACACACTACTTTAAAAACGAGTGCAATAGCATTAGGTAAAGCATTTTATTCCCTAATACACCAGATTATATAGCTATTTGCAGTTTGATTTACTAAACATTAAACAGTTTCCAAAGTTAGTGAAAACTTTCAGTTGATAAATTGTACATATTACGTGAATGATGGCAATCTACATTATACGGCAACCACTTACACGGTTAGCTACTACCATGTTTGTGCTAGTTTTGCGTTGAGTCTACATACATGTTGAAATATACATACATACATACATACATATATTAATACATGTATATATATATATATATAATATATATATATATATATATTCATACACACACACACACACATACATATATATATATATATATATATAAATATATACATATATATATATATTTATTTATATATATATATAATATAATATATATGTATATATATATATGTCTATATAATGTATATATATATGTGTTGTATATATATATATATAATATGTGTGTGTGTATGTATATATATATCTATATATGGATATAATATTATATATATAAATATAATGACATATAGGAGCGGAGAGAGATAGATAGGAGATGATAGTGAGATGAGAGAGAGAGAGAGAGAGAGAGAGAGAGAGAGAGAGAGAGAGAGAGGTGAGAAAGGAATGGTAAACTCTATTATATAGCAACCACTTAGACTTGTTTATGTTGATTCTTCTGAAGAGAGAGGAAGGTGGGGACAAGCAAACTATATTATAGAGAGACCACTTAAACTTGTGTTTCTGTTAAGTTCTCCTAACATACATGGAGAATGAGAGAGAGATAGAGCGAGAGAGAGAGAGAGAGAGAGAGAAGGAGAGATATACACACAAAGCAATGCCTAAACTATATTATGGAGAGACTACTTAGATGTTGGTTTGTGTTTAATATTTCTGGAAAAATGGAGAGAGAGAGGAGGAAAGAGAGAGAGAAAGGTGTGGAGAGAATGGTAAGCTATACAGTATACAAGCATTTTACTGTTGCTTGCATTTTGTTTTTGCCGGGTCCTACCTTCATTTTAACATGCAGGTGGTAGTGGTCATGGTGATGAATGAAGAAACAATCAGCTATAAGAGGCAAATAAATGCTGACCTAATAATAATAACAACAATCACCATTGTTTTAATGTCCATATTTTTTTCCCTGCCAATGTGAACATATATAAATACACATACACACATACATATGTCCATAAACATATCTGAGTGCATGTGGATATCACACTCAAATTTATCATACATACAGATACATGTGTGCCTGCATCTAAAAATGTCCAAACATGTAATAAAATGCATATAACATATGTATACCGTATTTATAAATTGGATATACAAATATGCCCTATAGGCGTAGGAGTGGCTGTGTGGTAAGTAGCTTGCTTACCAACCACATGGTTCCATGTTCAGTCCCACTGTGGGGCACCTTGCGCAAGTGTCTTCTACTATAGCCTCAGGCTGACCAAAGCCTTGTGAGTGGATTTGGTAGACGGAAACTGAAAGAAGCCCATCGTATATATGTATATACATATGTATGTGTGTGTGTATATATTTGTGTGTCTGTGTTTGTCTCCCCCAACATCACTTGACAACCAATGCTGGTGTGTTTACGTCTCGGTAACTTAGCGGTTCGGTAAAAGAGACCGATAGAATAAGTACTAGGCTTACAAAGAATAAGTCCTGGGGTTGATTTGCTCGACTAAAGGTGGTGCTCCAGCATGGCCAAAGTCAAATGACTGAAACAAGTAAAAGAGTAAAAGTATCATATTCATATGTAATTAAGTCTTGCTGTGAAATCAGGCTCCTTGATTATTAGACCACAGACAGCAGTTTTTGAGATAGCTTGGAATGCAGTTTGAACCAACTACACCTTTTCATATACAAATTAAAATAATTGCAAAGCAAATTATTTAAAGGGAAAAAAGGATAAAAAATCTGGAGCAAATTAAAATAATTTCAGAGCAAATTGAATAATTTTCCTAATTAAATAATCTTACACTGTATGAAGAAAGAGTCTGAAATGCAATAGATACCATACAATAGTGGGGTAAGGATAATGAATGTAGAAAATCTAGAGGGGCTAGAAAGAAATGGAGTGAATATTAATTGGTTTGATGCATAGTCTGTTATAGTGTTAAACCCATATGAAAAAGATGAGTGCAAGAGTAAGAGACTGGAAGAATTACTGGACATTAAAAGCATTGCTAATGAATGTAGGAGAATTATAATGTGTTTCTATGAATGGATGATAACTGTTTTGTGAGAAAAAGATCAAATATCGATTGCATAGGTGCAGGCATGGCTGTCTGGTTAAGAAGCTGACTTCCTAACCATGTGGTCTTGGGTTTAATCAGGTATGTGTCTTCCACAATAGACCCAGACCAATAAACCTTTGTGAATGGATTTGGTAGACAGAAACTGGAAGAAGTCTCCCTACTTTGTTATATATATTTATATATGTGTATATATATAATGTTTGAGAGTTATGTGCTTTGGCACTTATCAATTAAGTTTCTAATTATCTATAATTATGGATAATTTGCATCCAAGTTGATAAGGGTTAATGCATAAAACTCTCAGTTCTTAAGTCACCATGTAACTTATGCTGATTAATAATGTTGTTTGTTCCTTCTTGAGCCATGCCTGGTTCATTAGGGATGGTTTCTCAGTTTCCTTGGCGTATAAGTTCCTCACCTGGACAGGACGCTGGTCTGTTGCAGGTGAGCTGCAAGATGCAGTGGGAAAGAGAGAGAGAAAGTTGTGGCAAAAGAATCAACAGAAGTTTGCCATTACCTTCTGCTGGAGCCACGTGGAGCTTAGGTGTTTCGTTCATAAACACACACATCGCCAGGTCTGAGATTCGAACCCGCGATCCGTCGACCACAAGTCCACTGCTCTAACCACTAGGCCATGTGTCTCTGCAAGATTAATAATGTAAACATGTGTGTGTGTATAATAATTTTTGAACCGGATGTGTTGGGCTAATCATGTTGTTAGGATGGAAGATGGAAGGCTACCTAAACAGATATTTTATGGGTAGCTGACCAGGGGGAAAAGGTCTCAGCACAAACCCAGAAAACGGTTTAAAGATGTCATTAAAGGCAAATTTAAACATTATTGGATTGATATGGATATCCAAGAGACATTGGCTGAAAGCCATGGAGAGAGATTATCAAGTACAGCTGTGGTGTCTTTGAGTAAAAGCAAATAGAGTGTACCATCACAAAAGCATTCACACTGTAAGTAAGGTCCAAGTGCAGTGCCTGTAGAAACCTAGCAGCAATTGAAGATCAATGTGAGGGTGATTTCTTCTCTCAAGAACTGGGTCTGTCAGCCAACTGAAATCACATGAGCCAAAGAGAGATTGAGCAGCTTGTGAGATGATTCTATTGCCATGCACACTGCGGCACATTTGTACTGAAAAGAGAAGTGTCACATCTGTGAAAGTTCCAGCAGAATGGAAGCTGGCCTGAAAAGCCACCTGTGGGCACATGATTGTGCAACGTTCAATGAAGAAATGACACCCTTCTGACAAGATGCTGCAATCAGTATGTGCGTGTGTGTGTGTGTGTAACCTTGTTTTTGCATCATAATAATGGCTGTAAATGAAATGAAATGTGAAGGCGCATGGCTCAGTGGTTAGAGCGTTGAGCTTACGATCGTGAGGTTGTGAGCTTGAATCCCGGACCGGGCTGTGTGTTGTGTTCTTGAGCAAGACACTTTATTTCACGTTGCTCCAGTTAACTCAGCTGTAGAAATGAGTTGTGACATCACTGGTGCCAAGCTGTATTGGCCTTTGCCTTTCCCTTGGATAACACTGATGGTGTTGAGAAGGGAGGCCGGTATGCATGGGCGACTGCTGGTCTTCCATAAACAACCTTGCTCGGACTTGTGCCTGGGAGGGTAACTTTCTAGGTGCAATCCCATGGTCAGTGTCATGGCCAAAGGGGGTCTCAGAAATGAAATGAGTATCATCATCATCATCATGCAAGCCAGGTTATTTGTTTTCAGGCTTCTGTGAAAGGCATGTCTGGTCATGAGAAAGTACAACATTGCTTGGAAACAGGTTGAGGGTTGGCAACAGCAAAGGCATCTATTTGTTGAAAATCTAGCTCTACGAATTCTGTCTGACCCAGGCAAGCATGGAAAAGTAGGCATTAAATAACGATATTAATGGTGATGATGTATACTCAGTGGAGCATAGAAGCAACAGTGGTAACAAAACAAAAAAAAAACATACAGAAAGGTTATAAAAAACTTGTGCCTGACTATGACAGAGTAATGATGGTGATAATGATGATGATGCTGATGATGGTGATGGTGGTAATAGTGGTGGTGATGGTGGTGGCATTACTACAGAACTGTTTCACCATCTCCACATGGAAGAAATGTCTGGGAGAGGAAAAGAAAAGGAAGGTCAAGAAATAGACATAAAAAAAAACAACTTTACTATTAGGTCTGAAGGTCAAAGTGAACATGATAATAGAGATATGTGATGATGATGATGAGGAGGGGGAGGAAGAGGGGGATAATTTTGATGATATTTTCCAGCAAAATGGTTCCACTGAAGTCTTAGTTAATACTATGGCTGTAGGGTCTGGGCAAAGTTATTAAAAACTGAATACATTATTTCATGATATTGAGAATATAGTTGTAGAAAAGGTAAGATGATATATTTATATATATATATATATATATATATATATGTATATGTATATGTATGTACATATATACACATATATATGTGTGTATTTGTGTTTGTGTGTGTGTATATGCATGCATGTACATATATGTGTGTATACAAGATAGATATAGATATCAGGAAAAGAAAGCAGATTTTGAAAGTTCTGACCGAATAAAGTGGTTCTGAATCTATGCCAAAAAAGATAAAAGATGAATCCAGCATCATTCATGAAATAAAAAGAAAAAGAAAAAAAAAAAACTTAGTGAAATGCCCAGCCATACATATATATATATGCATACACATGTTCTTAGCAACTTATAGTAAAGAGGAAAGAGAACAATTGCAAGAAAAAAAAAGTAAAAATAGAGAAAAAGAAAAGAAAAAATAAAAATAGATGAGAAAGACAAAGTAAAAAAGATTCTTTTGGTCACAATACTAAGACAGAAATAATTCCAAATTGTCATTAATGCCTGTTCTATATATGACTTTACAGATAGGATGGTTTAACTACATGTAGTTATTTCAATCTAAGTTTCCTCTTTTTTTGGTATGTGTGTGTGTATGTGTGTGTTTGTATGAGAGAGAGAGAGAGAGAGGAAGTAGGAGAAAGGGAGAAATAGAAAGAGAAAAGAGTGGGAAGGGAGAGAAGAGAGAGAGAGAGAGAAGATAGGAAAGTGAGTCAGTGAGAGAGAGAGATAGCAGATAGGAAAGTGAGATAATGACAGAGAGAGAGAGAGAGATAGAGAGAGAGATAAGATTGTAAAGTGAGTCAGTGAGAGAGAGAGATAGCTAGAGAGATAGATAGATAGATAGAGAGAGAGAGAGATAGTAGATAGGAAAGTGAGATAATGACAGAGAGAGAGAGAGAAGGAGAGAGAGAGAAGGAGAGAGAAGGAGAGAGAGAGAGAGATAAGATAGTAAAGTGAGTCAGTGAGAGAGAGAGATAGCTAGAGAGAGAGAGAGAGAGATAGTAGATAGGAAAGTGATATAATGAAAGAAAGAGAGAAGGAGAGAGAGAGAGAGATAGGAGATAGGAAAGTGAGATAATGACAGAGAGAGAAAGAGATAGAGAGAGAGATAAGATAGTAAAGTGAGTCAGTGAGAGAGAGAGATAGCTAGAGAGAGAGAGAGAGAGAGAGAGAGAGATAGTAGATAGGAAAGTGAGATAATGACAGAAAGAGAGAAGGAGAGAGAGAGAGAGAGAGAGAGAGAAAGAGATAGCAGATAGGAAAGTGAGATAATGACAGAGAAAGAGATAGAGAGAGAGAGAGAAGATAGGAAAGTGAGTCAGTGAGAGAGAGAGAGATAGCTAGAGAGATAGAGAGAGAGAGAGAGATAGTAGATAGGAAAGTGAGATAATGACACAGAGAGAGAAAGAGAGAGAGAGAGAGATAGGAGATAGGAAAGTGAGATAATGACAGAGAGAGAGAAGGAGAGAGAGAAGGAGAGAGAGAGAGATAAGATAGTAAAGTGAATCAGTGAGAGAGAGAGATAGCTAGAGAGATAGATAGATAGAGAGAGAGAGAGAGAGAGATAGTAGATAGGAAAGTGAGATAATGACAGAAAGAGAGAAGGAGAGAGAGAGAGAGATAAGATAGGAAAGTGAGTGAGAGAGAGAGAGAGGGAGGGGGAATTGTGAATGTTGTGACAGAAAGAAAGCAGCCATGTTATGAATGAGAAGTAGGAAAGAGAAGGACAGGCAGGAAACTCTGTGAGTGAAAGAGAAAGACAGACAGAAGAATGGAGGTATAGCAGAAGATGAAGAGAGAGGAGGCAATATGAGAGAGAGAGAGAGAGAGAGAGGACACAGTGCAAGAGAGAAAAAGAGACAGTGTGAGAGTGAGAAGGAGAAGGAAGAGAAAGAAAATGGAAGCGAGATATAAGGAAGGTGCGAGAAGGAAACTTGAGCTTTACAAAATAGGAGAGGCATGAGGAAACAAAGAGAGGGTAAGAGAGAGAGGATAAGAAAAAAAGAGTGTGGAAGAAGTTAGAGGAGTAAAAAAAATTCTACTTAGCAAACTAATGTAGAACAAGCATGGTGAGACGGGGTGGGGGAAGAACAAATCCCCCCCCACCGACCACCACGAGGCATTAAACAGTGGACATTTTTATAGGCTGTCTTGTGGTTATCATTGTCTACAGCAGTAGTAACAGTGGAGGCACAATGGCCCAATGGTTAGGGCGGCAGACTCACGGTCGGATGATCAAGGTTTCGATTCCCAGACCGAGCATTGTGTGTGTTTATCGAGCGAAAACACCTAAAAGCTCCACAAGGCTCCAGTATGGGGTGGTGGCGACCCCTGTTGTACTCTTTCGCCCCAACTTTCTCTCACTCTTTCTTCCTGTTTCTTGTCCCCGACTTCCTATGCAACCGCTGAGCCTGGATGCACATTCATCCCTCCGTCGATGCTCTTGGTGTCGGGGGTTGACTTGCTTTCTCTTCTGCAGGTCTTACGAATAGCAAAGGACCACGATTCGGACTTCTCCCATCTTGTGAGCTCTGGAACAAAGACTGTTCGCTCAACAGTAACAACCATGAATATATACATACTTCTTGGAAAACCACCATCATATATATATTATCATCATCATCATCATCCTCATCACTTAATGACCATGTTCCATGCTGGCATGGGTTGGAAAGTTTGACAGGATCCAACAGACCCAGAGACAGCATCAAAATCCAGTGTCTGCTTTGACATGGTTTCTACTGCTTGATGTTGTCCCTAAGGTTGACCCCTTTATAGCATATACAGGGTGCTTTCTTTTTACCATGGCACTAGCACTTGTGAGGTCACTATGTAGTTTGCAAGGGAGAGCAACTTCATGTTGGGATACTAAGAAATAGAGAGGAGTGAGTTATAAGAAAAAAAAGGGGCCAGAGTAGAAGAGGTTTCTTGCTGTAGATGAACTACAAGACTGCTCACATTTTAGAAGAGAGCGGGGGGTGAAGCTGGAAAGTGATAAAAGCTGATGATAAGGTTACAGGAGTGAGATGGGGGAGTCTGATAGTGCAGAGCTGCAGATACAATCTCTGCTAATTGTCTAAGTGGAAGATGGAGTTAATTGACCTCCACTTCCATACTCCCTCACATATCTACCTGCACATATGTCCCTGTTAAATCTCTTCCCCACAAAATATCCTCCTAATACACTCCCTTCAACCTGTACCCACTCATTATATCCTTGCCTCCAGGGCTCACTCTCCCTTTCGCAATCCTATGAACTCACTCACTCTATTCCCTCGTTCACTTCACTATATACACCTTCCTATATTTTGGGTGTACAGCCCTTAACCCGTCCCTGCTACATCCTTACCATCTTTCTCTCCATTTATAGTAGTCATGTTTCTCTTCTAATGCAAGACCCCTTTTCTATCTCTCAATACTTCTCAACCACTTCCATTGAATAGTCTTAGTCTTGCTAGTTACTGGGTGACCTCACTAATGTTGGTGCCACATAAAATGCACTAAGTACACTCTGTAATGTGGTTGGCAGTAGGAAGAACATCAAGTCATAGGAACCATACCAAAGCAGGCAGTAGAGCTTGGCACAGACTTCTGACTTTCCAGATTCTGTCAACTCATTCAACCCATGCCAGCATGGATGTTGAATAAGGAGGATGATTACTGGTATTCAAAGCAAGAAGAACAATGTTCATGATCCCCTTTGAAGGATCTCTGTGAATGGTAAGTGGTGGAATAAAAGAGGAAGAAAGTCCAGTTCATATGTCTTGTTGTTTAGACCCAGGTCAGCTCTAACAGGGTAAGCCTATGTTCAAAAGCATTCAGGTCATGACCATCACCATGTACTTTTCGTACATGGAGGGGACCTAGGATTACATTATCCAATGTGTTCTTTTTTATATTCTGAATGCCTTACTTCCCTGGGCATGGATACATTGAAACTCCGACGTCTGGCAGCTGACTTGGCAGACACCCATAAAATTATTAACCATCTTACAAACAATAACTCTGAACACCTTTCCAAACTCCATCTGTCTAACACCCATGGACATGTTTACAAAGTCAGAAAACAGCACAGCTCCCATGACTTTCGGAAACATTTTTTTCACGCTAAGAGTTGCTGAAGTATGGAACAAACTGCTGGCATCAGTTGTTAGTTGTCGGAGCACTGCATCCTTCAAAACTTCCATGCTTCCTAAGATTCGCCAACACTACACCTGATTTTCTTGCCTCCATACACACACAAGCATGTATCTGACTCATACACTGTTCACTTCCCAGACATTTGTACATTACTGCATATGCTTTATATGCACTTTTGACAAGTTGTGGTGCACCTGAGCACTGTATACAATAATTTCATTATTATTATTATTATTATTATTATTATATTTATTATTATATATTTAAGAAAACATAGTGTGATCTGAGGAAGATCAGACTGCTATTTCTAGAAGTTGAAGTAAACACAAAAAGGCTTCTGCATCAGGATATTGGGAAACTTCCAGATCAGAGAGCTGCTCTGAAATTTCACTCATATACTGTAACTTAGTGGTTCAGCAAAAGAGGCCAACAAAATAAGCACAAGAGTTTAAAAAAGTAAGTACTAGGGTTGATTCATTTGACTAAAGATTCTTCCTCAAGGCAGTGCCCCAACACGGTTGCAGTCTAATGACTGAAACAAGTAAAAGATTAAGATAAAAGATACTTTGAACTGATTTGAAGCTATGTTAATTCAACTCAGAATGAAAGATATAATCGTCTCTTTGACGTGATTTGAATCCATAATCCTAAGGGACATAATGACGATTATTGTAAACATTAGCAAGGGAAGTATTTTGTCTGGTTTTCCCTTGATTCTATCATCCACTATCCTCTGTGTACCGAGAATGATAAATTCAAATTGTTATTGACTTGGCACGGATATATATGCATATAAATATATGTCTGTGTGTGAGTGTATATAAATGTATATATATAAGTGTACATATATATATATATATATATGTGAGTGTGTGTATTTCCTTTCCTGAGCGTCCAATAACACTATACTTGTTCCACGTCCTCGTGTTGTTGTGTTTTCTCTTTGTTCATGTTTGGTAATAATAATAATAATAATAATAATAATAATAATCCTTTCTACGATAGGCACAAGGCCTAAAATTTTGGGAGGGAGGGCCAATCGAATACATTGACCCCAGTATGTAATGGGTACTTATTTCATTGACCCTGAAAGGATGAAAGGTAAAGTTGATCTTGGTGGAATTTGAACCCAGAATGTATAGACAGACAAAATGCTGATAAGCATTTTTCCCCGGCATGCTAACGATTCTGACAGCTCACTGCCTTGCTACCATCATCATCATCATCGTCATCATCATCATCATAATAATAATAATAATAATAATAATAATAATAATAGTAATAATAATACCAAAATAGCATTAACAACAACTACAATAACATATGCATTGAGCGTAGATACTCAGTTTGAAGTAATTCTGTTGGATAAATATAAAAGAAAAGAAAAAATCTACAATTCTTTAGATTCCTTGTATCTAAAAGTAGGAATAACCCTTAACTTTTGTAGGGAGAGAGAGACTAGCCTTTTTTTTATCATCATTTTTACAATGGACTATTAGTTTGAAAAAGCAAAGGTTAAGATTAGAAAGACAAAATTCCTAATTATTGGTCATAAAAGACTTTATTAAATAGCAGTCTGTGGAATAAAAGGTTCCTTTGCAAAGCAAACCTTAGCTGTCTATAGAACAGCTGTGTGTGATTGTGCATACATATACATATATATATATATATATATATATATATATATATATATGTGTGTGTGTATGTATGTATGTATGTATGTATGTATGTATGTATGTATGTGTATATGTACAGGGAGAGAAAGGAGAGAGGAAGAGCGAGACAGAGAAAAGAGCATCTATGTAACAATGTAATTAATGATAAATTCCAAGCACCGAACAGAGCAATGAAACTGTCTAGCAGAATGAAATTACCAATACTGATGCATACAAGTTTATAGGGCGGGCGTCTCCCTATGTCAAGTTAGGTATCTCAACATCTACAGATCATGTGGCAGTTATTGTACATATACAACCAGAAACAACACGGCCATGAAATGGTTATTGACTGCAGACTTGATTGCTTCTTTCTAGGCATTAGAACATTAAAGGTATCTATAGAAGGACATTACTTGTCAAATCGGTATTGTACATGCCTTCATTTTGATTACCAAAACTACAAGAGTTGAAAGGGTCAAATTGATAGTAAACTTTCTATCCAATAGACATTATGGTAAATCACTTAAGAATATCAAATGTTATCGGAGTGATAGGTGTCTAATCAGAAGCACTGTAAAGTGATTATGTTATGGAGGTAATTTTCATAAACGTTTACCCACACAAAAGGATGTAGATTAAGTTTAGAATTCTGTGCAGTACAACTTCTAATGATCTGCTGATATGTTTGCAGACGGGAATTCACATACATATAATATAACTATCAGCTTTGTGATAGAAGTAGTAATTCTGCAAGGATTTAAATATGTGTGTGTGTGTGTGTGTGAATGTGTGTCTATATATATATATTTTTTTTTTCTAGTTTCAGCTCAGAGCTGCGGCCATGCTGATGCACTGCCATTTTACTAAGATGCCTCCCCGGCGGGGAATCGAACCCTGGTCTCCCGCGTGACAGGCAGGGATACTTACCACTATACTACCAAGGACATATATATATATATATGTTAATTATATATATATAAATGTTTTTAAATTAACAATTGACATAAGTTACAAAGTGACTTATACATACAAATAAACATATATATATATATATATATATATATAATATATATATATATATACATATACATATATATATAATTTATATATATATATATATATATATATATTATATATATATATATTATATATATATATATACATACATATACATATATATATAATTTATATATAATATGTGACAATTATTCGGTAGCCATGATAAAACTCCGAGTTTTGGATGCCGAGGTGGAAATCCACGCCACCATCTCTTCAGTTATCTGGCCATCGGAAAAAATAGCATTTTTTCCGATGGCCAGATAACTGAAGAGATGGTGGCGTAGATTTCCACCTCGGCATCCAAAACTCGGAGTTTTATCATGGCTACCGAATAATTGTCACATATTACATTTACAGATAAATTCCTCTATTTACATAATATCGAGGTCTCTTTCATTCCTTTGTTGTCTTACCATTTTATCAATATTTTATTTATATATATATAAATATATATATATTTTATTTAATTTTAAGGCTGATCTCAGGATCTTGAACCTTAATGAGGAGATGACAAAGGATTAAGATGATTGGTGGTATGCATTTCTTGAGAAGACGCACGCACCTTGGTGAAACTGAGATAATGAAAGTAAATCATATGTGATACCTGTGCCGGTGGCACATAAAAAGCACCCACTATACTCTCAGAGTGGTTGGCATTAGGAAGGGCATCTAGCTATAGAAACACTGCCAGATCAGACTGGTGCAGCCTCCTGGCTTCCCAAACCCCGGTTGAACTGTTCAAAATTTGTAATTCTGACAAAAAATGGATACGAATTTCATTATATCAAGCAGCGAGTCAGAATTCGAAGGATTTTCTACTGAAGACCTTGATAAATCTAACTCTATGACTGAAAAAAAAAGCACGTTGCTAGCATGGAAAATGGACATTAATATATATATATATATATATATATATAAACAATTGCAGTGTGGAAGATATTTGTAAGCCATTCAAGAACACACAAAAACCGTTAGTTTCACTTCAACATTTAATTTTCATCTGTGTCAAAATATTTTCATCACTTTGAAACCATGACCTGTTCACTGACAAAACTTGGTGAGGTTGCGGTTTCAAAGCAACAAAAACATTTTGACACAAGAAAATTAAATGTTGAAGTGAAACTAACAGTTTTTGTATGTCCTTGAATGGCTTACAAATATCTTCCATGCTGCAATTGTTTTTGTTTCAGCACACGATCTCAGATCAAGTCACTTGCTATGCAAGTACATTTCTAAAGCACCCACTACACTCTTGGAGTGGTTGGCATTAGGAAGGGCATCAAGGTGTAGAAACTCTGCCAGATCAGGTTGGAGCCTGGTGCAGCCATCTGGTTCGCTAGTCCTCAGTCAAACCATCCAACCCATGCCAGCATGGAAAGCAGACGTTAAATGATGATGATGATGATGGCACACATTCACAAAACATACATATATGTGTGTGTGTGTGTGTGAACTACAACCCAATTGCCTCCTCAAGACATTCCTAACACTAACTGCAGAAGTGCATCCTTCAGCTTTACCCTAGTACTAGTTACTTCCCTCTTGCTACCCAGAGCCATTTTAATTGTTATCCTTCCTAATGTTAACCACTTTGTAGAATGTACTGGGTGAATTTTCATGCCACTGACACTTGTGGGTTCACCAAGTAGCTCACAATCCAAGATCCCTTGATTAAGGGGGATATAGTATAGATGGTAGTGACTTATGCCCAATGTGAGACAACAGTGTAATAGAGAGATAGATAGGAACAGGTGCTTTGCTATAGAGGAGATACATGGCTACACCAGTTGTTAAAAACATATATATCTTTTATCTTTTACTTGTTTCAGTCACTAGACTGCAACCATGCTGGGGCACCACCTTGAAAAAATTTTTAGTTGAATGAATTAGCATCAGTCCTTTTTTATAAAGCTTGATATTTATTCTCTCAATCATTTTTTTTGTGAAACCACTAAGTTACAAGGATGTAAACACACACACACACACACAGATTGGCTTCTTTCAGATTCCATCTACCAAATCCACTCACAAGGCTTTGGTTGACCTTAGGCTGCAGTAGAAGACACTTGCCCAAGGTGCCATGCGGTAGGACTGAACCCAGAACCATGGGGTTGGGAAATAAGCTTCTTACCACACAGCCCAGCCTGCACTCCATCAGTTACGATAACAAGGGTTCCAGTTGACCCAATCAACGGAACAGCCTGCTCGTGAAATTAACGTGCAAGTGGCTGAGCACTCCACAGACACATGTACCCCTTAACGTAGTTCTCGGAGAGATTCAGCATGACACAGGGTGTGACAGGGCTGGCCCTTTGAAATAGAGGTACAACAGAAGCAGGAAGAAAGAGTTAGAGAAAGTTGTGGTGAAAGAGTACAGCAGGGTTCGCCATCACCCACTGCTGGAGCTTCGGGGAGCTTTAAGTGTTTTCACTCAATAAACACTCACAATGCCCGGTCAGGAAATCGAAACCACAATCCTGTGACTGCGAGTCCACTGCACTAACTACTGGGCCATTGTGCCTCCACACACATACACACACACCCTTATTCGTAGGTAATACACTTAATCTATTGCTGGGTTGAACAGTGCCTTAGATACTCCTAGCACAGTGAACACAACTGCAACAAGCCATAGGGCAATATTCCAGTTTTAGGATAATTTTTCTCCTTACCTCACAACAGTATTAGGAGCCCTGAAAAGGCTCATGGGTGCTGCCTATCCACTTTTGATTAAACCATTAAAAATGTACTAGCAAACCATTAAAAAATACAGTAGTCTATATTATGAGTCAGTTACTGCAATTGACAATATCTACCAACAAGCAGTGAGAAAAGCAACTCTTTTTTGCAGAAACAGGTAGTCACTTACATGGACAAATAAATTATACATTATTTTGTTATCAACTCTATGAAGCTGTCAGTTCTCATTTAGAGAATTGTCTACTCTAATTCATTTAATAATAATAATAATAATAATAATAATAATAATAATAATAATATCAACAATAACAATTTGTTTCTATAAATGCTAAATGATAATTTGCAAATACAATAAGCTTCCTTGACTTATCATAGTAAATACAATTACTTAAAGCATGTGTAAATCATGCCAAACTGGAATTAATCAAAAAAGCTAAAAATGATAGTTACATGGAAAATGGTACGTTAATGTATTATAACCGAAAGGCATTTAATACCTGAAAAGAAAATGGTTATTTTCTTTGGAACTGAAGCCATATTTTTTTGCCTAGTTAAATTTCTAAATAAAATACAAAATTACACACACAAACATGTTTATATAAATATACATAAATGCATATATAAATGTGTGTATTAATACAATAGTACCTACCTACCTACCTACCTACTGCTTGTGTCAAACTCCAGAAATAATATTTCAAAGAAGAAACATTTTAATTACAGAAAAGTTTATTATTTGACCTTTGTAAAATTTGAACTCAGACTGTAAACAGCCAGAATAATTGTCAATGTAATTTTTCTGATGCTCTAATGATTTTGCCAATTTGCTGCCTTAAATAAAAATTTATATATTAATACAATATACTTCCCTACCTACCTTTTCAGTCATCATCCAGAAATTTTCTCACAAAAAGAGTTTATATGAAAGGAATAGTCTAATACAGAGAGACAACAGGATAATGCCAGTAGTAAGGGAGGCTGGAAGGCAAAAGCGGAGAGTAAAGTGTAGTGTTAGAATGAAACAGGGGGAGCTGAGCTAAGAGAAGTTAATAATAGTGTTATCCTGTCGTCTCTCCATACTAGACCCCAACTATTGGGTTGTCTGGAAAGTTCGTGCTGATTTATAGTAGCTTACCTTTCAACTTTATTTTAGAACATGGTTGAGTCCATAAAATAGGATTTTACTACACCTCCATTTAGAGCAAAGATTAAGCTATCTTTTTGTAGAAGAAGGTTTATGTTCCTATAACCTGTGTTAGTTCTGTAACCCTTTAAAATGGAAGATTAAGAAAGTTCATTTTCGGCACTTGATAATTTGGGAACCAGACAAAAATTGCTGCAGCTTGGCTGGGATGTGTTACCCAACCCTCCATATTTATCAGATATTGCTCCTTCGGATTTCCACTTATTCAGGTCTCTGCAGAATAGTCTTAATGGTAAACTATTGGGTTGTCTGGAAAGTTTGTGCTGATTTATAGTAGCTTACCTTTCGACTTTATTTTAGAACATGGTTGAGTCTATAAAATAGGATTTTACTACACCTCCAATTAGAGCAAAGTTTAAGCTATCTTTTTGTGGAAGAAGGTTTATGTTCCTATAACCTGTGTTAATTCTGTAACCCTTTTAAAATGGAAGATAAGAAAGTTCATTTTCGGCACTTGATGCTTTGGGAACCAGACAAAAATTGCTGCAGCTCGGTTGGGATGTGTTACCCCACCCTCCATATTCACTAGATATTGCTCCTTCGGATTTCCACTTATTCAGGTCTCAGCAGAATAGTCTTAATGGTAAAAATTTCAATTCCTTGGATGACGTAAAAAGATACTTTGATAAATTCTTTGCCATGAAACCACCTCAGTTCTGGGAAGAGGGTATTTTCAAGTTA
Organism: Octopus sinensis; assembly: GCF_006345805.1. Taxonomy (NCBI): domain Eukaryota; kingdom Metazoa; phylum Mollusca; class Cephalopoda; order Octopoda; family Octopodidae; genus Octopus; species Octopus sinensis. Next base: position 172,838,139 of record NC_042997.1, read on the forward strand.
AAGGAAAGGTGGAGACACATTGTGCAACAAAATGGTTCATATTTGGTTGATTAAAAATGTAATGGCAAGTATTTATTGACCTTTTTCTTTCCTTTAAAAATCGGCACGAACTTTCCGGACAACCCAATATATTGCCTGAGATACACCAACACATTATGAAAAGAGTGGTATTAGTTAATTTAAATGCAATATTTATGACAGCCAATATAATTTTGCTCACAAAGAAATGCATATTAGGTGTCTTAGATATGATAAATAAAAAGTGATAGGAAGTATGAGTAAAGAATACTTTTAAATTATTACTTGGAAAATTTAATAAGTTTTTTCACTCATTATTTTCCTATGTGTATTAAAATTTAAAGGGTAGGTACTAATGAACAAAATGAGTATTGAGCTTGATCAAGTTAGTGAGCATGCTGTCCCTACTCTTTTGCAATCTTGTGATGATTTTGGCACTGTGCATGTCTTGAGAAGGGCATTATTGGTCTAAGTACTTTGCAAAGACATTTATTGTTTTTGTGTTTATGCCCTTATGGTGTCAGATGTGACCTAATTCTTTGTTAAATGTGTGTAGTACTGAATCTTGCCGCAAGTATCAGGGTGACGCTTACTCTTTTACTTGTTTCAGTTATTTGACTGTGGCCATGCTGGAGCACCACCTTTAGTCAAGCAAATCGACCCCAGGACTTATTCTTTGTAAGCCTAGTACTTATTCTATCGGTCTCTTTTGCCGAACCGCTAAGTTACAGGGACGTAAACACACCAGCATCGGTTGTTAAGCGAAGTTGGGGGAACAAACACAGACACATATTCTCTCAGTTTCCATCTACCAAATCCACTCACAAGGCTTTGGTTGGCCCGAGGCTATAGTAGAAGACACTTACCCAAGGTGCCATGCAGTGGGATTGAATCTGGAACCATGTGGTTCGTAAGCAAGCTACTTACCACACAGCCACTCCTACACCTAATGATTCTTTGAAATTTTGAGGGGGGGAGATAAGTCGATTACACTGACCCTTGAATAGTACTTTATTTTATCAACCTCAGAAGGATAAAAGGCAAAGTTGATTCTGGTGGCATTTGAACTCAGGATCTAAAGCTGGAAGACATACCACTAAGCATTTGGTCTGGTGTGATGATGATGATCATGATGATGATAATATCTAACAAAAGGACAAGGCTGGAAATTTTACATGAGGGAATATTGTGTTGATAATATCAACTTCAGTACTTGGTTGGTCGGCACTTGAAACTTTAAAAGATGAAAGGCAAAGCTTTAAAAGATGAAAGGCAAAGATGACTGATGGTAGTTGAATTTCAGAATTATAATAATCATTTTATATCCATTCTTCATGCTTTTATGGATCAGATACATCATCTTTAACTCAATATCTCATCTGCTGAGATGATTTGATATTTCCTTGATAATGTCCAACTCCTTAAGATAAGCATTTAATACATCTCATATCTTCCTCTTCAGCAGGTTCCTATCATATGAATTGCTTGGCAGTTCGTTACCCAATAGTCATTCTGCAAGTGTATCACTCGTTTTTACAAGTGTAATGCACATTTGGACTCTGTTGTTCATGCATGCTGATATTAAACACACCCTCAAAAAAAAAAAAAAAAAAAACAGACCCGATTTTTCCCTAGCTTTTGCACATCTTAAACAATCAATGTTCATATTTCACTTCCATGCAATATTACACTTTGTCAAAACAGGTATCATACAACCTGTCCTTTACTTGAAGAGATAATAATAATAATAATAAAAATAGCAATAACAATAATAAAGATACCAAAGCTTATAATTTGCAGAAAGAGACCTGTGAGACCTTTGACAACAGGTTGCTGTCCGCTCTCACAGAATTAACCAGGGCAAGTAAGATTGAGAGCTCTGAGAAGTAAAATAATAATAATAATAATAATAATAATAATAATAATAATGATAATAATAATAATAATAATAATAATGATAATAATAATAATAACAATAACATAACAAAAACACCAGGACTTACAAACACATATAACATACAGAAAATTGCACTACTAGGCACTGCACACATCCTACGCAGAACACTTTCCATACAATAACCATCAGAGCATCACAACAAATCACAGCACATACCCAAGGCACACAGAGCTGCGCTCGGTAGTGAAGTGAAAGCACGCTATAAAAATAAAACTACTGAATAATAATAATAATAATAATAATAATAAAAATAATAATAATAATAATTTTCTCTTTTCTTTGACATAACTTTAGTTTGTAAATGAACAATCTGGTGTGTTTATTTTAACGGTCTATCAATGTATACAGTGAGTTTATTTGCTCTAGGTGTTGGGAAGACACTTTTCAAAAAATGGAAGAAAAATTGGAAGAACTAATAATAATAAATGGAAGCTGAAATGCAAAACCTAACAACAAACTATTTGTGTCAATAATACACTGTGCTGGATGGGATGGTCACAGTTGGAATACCTTTGATGATGATTAAAATAGGCTTGATCAGGACTGACATGTGGAGAAAAAAAGAAAACTACTATAACCCAACAAAGAAGTCTCTACGTGGTCATTAGAGCTGCTAGAAATAACAGTGAGAACTCCTTTATTTGTGAAATGTAGTTCTAAATACACTAGCTTCTGGAGGGTGGGCAAGATGAGATGATCACAACTAAAAACTTCTTTGATTGTAGGACTCTCTGGTAAATCCAGGCTGAGCTGAGCAGATAAACAAGAAGAACTAAAGGAATACAAATACCAATATATACATTATATATATATATATATCATCATCATCATCATCATCGTTTAGCGTCCGTTTTCCATGCTAGCATGGGTTGGACGGTTCTACTGGGATCTGTGAAGCCAGAAAGCTTCATCAGGCCCAGTCA
>NC_042997.1:172846036-172913536 GCF_006345805.1 Octopus sinensis
GTGGTTAGCCATATTGAGATGGCTATTATACTTTACATCTCTAAAAGTGCTTATATAGTTATTTCCCTTACAAACCCGAGCGATACTGCTAGTATATATATATATAATATATATATATATATATATATATATATATAATATATATATAATATATATAAATTCATCATTTAACATCTACTTTTCTATGCTTGAAATGGGTCAGATGGAATTTATGAGGTATATTTTTTCTATGGCAGTATGCTCTTCCTGTTACTAACCCTCATTTTTTTTCTGAGCAAGGTTATATACTGCATAGCTAAACACGAAAGAATGGAAACAAACAACACCGCTTGTATGATAGTGATGCACATTTAAGACCACATCATCATGGTGTCAGGATGGGGGTACACACACACACACATATATGGGTGCAGGGATAACTGTATTATAAGAAGTTTGCTTCCCAACCACATGGTTCTGGGTTCAGTTCCATTGTTTGGCACTTTGGGCAAGTGACATCTACTGCAGCTCTGGGCCAACCAAAGCCTTGTGAGTGGATTTGGTTAACAGAAACTGAAAGAAGCCTGACGTATGTATATGTGTGTGTGTGTGTTTGTTTACACCCGTCTAATGAGTGGTTTGGCAAAAATAAATATAACAGAATAAGTGCCAGGTTTCAATGAAAAGAAATGAGGTCAATTTTTTAAAACTAAACCTTTCTAGGTGGTGCCCCAACATGGCACAATCTGAAATAATATCACCATCATCATCGTTTAACGTCCGTTTTTCCATGCTAGCATGGGTTGGACGGTTCAACTGGTGTCTGGGAAGCCAGGAGGCTGCACCAGGCTCCAGTCTGATCTAGCAGTGTTTCTACAGCCTGATGCCCTTCCTAATGCCAATGACTCCATGAGTGTAGTGGGTGCTTTTTACATGTCACTGGCACAGGGGCCAGAGGAGGCTGCCAACGGCCACCATTGGTTGGTGGTTTTTATGTGCCACTGGCATGGAAGCCAGTCAAGGCGGCGCTGGCATCATCCACGTTCGGATGATGCTTTTTACATGCCACTGGCACAGGTATCACAACTACAACTTATATATATATATATACATATATATTCTTTTACTTGTTTCAGTCATTTGACTGTGGCCATGCTGGAATACTGCCTTAGAAAATACACAGTAGGCTTCTTTCAGCTTCTAACTGCCAAATCCACCACTTATAAGGCTTTCGCTGACTTGGGGCTATAGTAGAAAACACTTGCCCAAGGTACTTTGCAATGAGACTGAACCCAAGACCAAAGGGCTGGGGAACAAGTTCCTTAACTATACAGCCAAGCTTGCTCCAATAACCATGTCTGCATCTATATTTTTTTTATTGGGTCTAGAGTAAGGAACAGTAACCATGGACTTTGCAGGGCCTCCCAGACCAGAAGGATTGATGCCATTAATACTCCACTTTGAAACCTTGTAAGGCATCACCAGTGTGAAAACAGGAACAGGATTCATTAAGTCTGGTGTTTTGTGGAAGGAAGGATTAAGTAGAGGTATTAGTGCAGAATCTGGGGTGGGAAGTTAGACACAAAAAGGGTGATAAGTAGAGATGAGGGGGACAGGAATGCTGCAGTGGCGATGGCATGAGGCTAGCAAGTATCAAGGAGCAGGTGTCATTATAGCAGTGTAGAAAAGACAGAGAAGGTAGATGTGATCTGATGCTAATAATTTGGCAAAATACAAAAACTACATATACTCTTTACTTGTTTCTGTCATTTGACTGCAGCCATGCTGGAGCACTGCCTTTAGTTGAGCAAATCAACCCCAGGACTTATTCTTTGTAAGCCTAGTACTTATTCTATCAGTCTCTTTTGCTGAACTGCTAAGTTACGGGGATGTAAACACACCAGCATCAGTTGTCAAGCGATATTGGGAGGGGGACAAACACAAACATATACACACATACATATATATGATGGGCTTCTTTCAGTTTCCATCAACCAAATCCACTCACAAGGCTTTCTTCGGCCCAAGGCTATAGTAGAAGACACTTGCCCAAGGTGCCACTGACCCCGGAACCATGTGGTTGGTAAGCAAGCTACTTATCACACAGCCACTATACATATATGTGTGTGTGTTTTATTTTTATTCTCTTATTTGTTTCAGTCATTTGACTGTGGCAATGCTAGAGCACCACCTTTAGTTGAGCAAATTGACCCCAAGATTTATTATTTGTAAGCCTAGTACTTATTCTATTAGTCTCTTTTGCCGAACTGCTAATTTATGGGGCCATTAACAAACCAACATTGGTTGTCAAGTGATGGTGGGTGGGTGGGGGGACAAACACACATATATATATATATATGTATGTGTGTGTGTGTGTGTGGAGGCACGTGGCTTAGTGGTTAGGGTGTCAGCACCATGATTGTAAGATTGTGGTTTCGATTCCTGGACCTGGTGACATGTTGTGTTCTTGAGCAAAACACTTCATTTCATGTTGCTCCAGTCCACTCAGCAGGCAAAAATGAGTAACACTGCAATGGACTGGCATCCCGTCCAGCTGGGGAACACATACGCCATAGAAACTGGGAAACCAGGCTCATGAGCCTGCCTAGGCTTTAAAAGGGCGCATTTATTTTATATACACATATATATCATCATCATCATCATCATTTAGTGTCCGCTTTCCATGCTAGCATGGGTTGGACGGTTCAACTGGGGTCTGTGAAGCCAGAAGGCTGCTTCAGGCCCAGTCTGATCTGGCAGTGTTTCTACGGCTGGATGCCCTTCCTAACACCAACCACTCTGTGAGTGTAGTGGGTGCTTTTTACGTGCCACCCGCACAGGTGCCAGACGGAGCTGGCAAACAGCCACGGACGGATGATGTACTGATCCATAACATAAAATTCAACAAAAAAAGTACTCCATCTAGTGAGAGATAAATATTATTTATTTAAAGGTCACAATACATGTGTTAAAGCGCTACTAGTAGTTTCGTATGTTGACAGGATTTAAACATATTCTTCAGGCGCAAACCATGTATCAGTTTCTTTAGTTCAATATATGTAGTTTGTGCCTGACGAATATGTTTGAATTCTCTCAACATATGAAACTATCAGTAGCGCTTTAACACATGTATTGTGACCTTTAAATAAATAATACACACACACACACATATATATTCGTGCATGCGTACCCTTGTTTAAACATCATGTGATGATTGAAAAATGATTATCATCAAACAGGTAAGGCTGTATGTTTCTGTTTTCCATGGAAAACATGTTTAGCTATGGAAAAATTTTATCTTGCTTGGAAGCAGATGAAAGTGGGCAGCAGGAAAGGCATCCAGCTATCGAGAATTCTGCCTCAACAAATTTTGTCTGATCCATACAAGCATGGAAAAGTGGATGTCAGATGATCATGGTGATGATCCTATTAATTTGTGGTAAAAAAAAATTCATTGAATACAAAGTTTCATTCTAAAAGAAATCAGTTTTGTAGTTTAGTCCCAGCTCTGGACTACATTGTGGAGGCGCAATGGCCCAGTGGTTAGGGCAGCGGACTCGCGGTCGTGGGATCGCGGTTTCGATCCCCAGACCAGGCGTTGTGAGTGTTTATTGAGCGAAAACACCTAAAGCTCCACGAGGCTCTGGCAGGGATGGTGGTGATCCCTGCTGTACTCTTTCACCGCAACTTTCTCTCACTCTCACTTCCTGTTTCTGTTGTACCTGTACTTCAAAGGGCCGGCCTTGTCACTCTCTGTGTCACGCTGAATATCCCCCCCGAGAACTACGTTAAGGGTACACGTGTCTGAGGAGTGCTCAGCCACTTACACGTTAATTTCATGAGCAGGCTGTTCCGTTGATCGGATCAACCGGAACCCTCGTCGTCGTAACCGACGGAGTGAAAAAAGAAAGAAGAAGGACTACATTATTTAATAAAACTTTAATTTAATATAGCAGGGTATGATTAGAGGAGCATTTAGTAATTATTTTGATCAGGTTGAGCAACTATGTAGAGGATCCTTCATAATCATCAACTGCAAGGAAGCAAAGCAGATAACTGCAACTATTTCTCCTAATTTGACAATCATGAAATATAATAATAGAACGTCTTGAGTTCCACACACTACATAGATACCTATAAGCTGGCCACCATAATAAGAGTGTGTGCATGCTTTTGTGTGTGTGTGTGTGTGAATGTATGTGTAGATTTAATAATTTAATGATTCATTTAACTAGCTTAAATGTTTACTATCTTATCTTGTTATGAGCTTTTGCTTACATTAAATAAGACAGGCTTTAATTAAATAAATGTCTGCAGGCCTTGAAGCACAGAAACTAAATGTTTAAAATGGTAAAAAAAATATTTTTTTAAAAAAAGCTGTAAAACTTAGCTTAAGCTAATATTTTTCTGCATTGTTTTATTATTTTGCTTATCTTTTGGCTGTTTAGTTTGCTTTAAATAAAAGTATTACATTGAATATAAAATTAATTTTACAATAAGACTAAGACAATACTGTTTATTGACAATACAGCTAAATGTAGACACTAATATGGCAAATGCCAACACTATCATAGCAATGTCTACAGAATATGAGAGAGAGAGAGAGAGAGAGAGCGAGTGAAAGAGTGGAGGTGGGGGGTGGCTCGTGGTAGATTAAGCGAAGAAAGGATAACAATAGTACATGGACAGCAAACAATGTGTGAGTAGTGCGTTATCTTTCAAGTAGTATCCACTGGAGTTTGCAGTAACAGCGACAGCTGCTGCATTGGCAACAAGCAGGAGAAAGAGTAAAGGAATAGTGACAGCATTTCAGCTAGATGTGTCACTGGAGAGTACATAGAGTCACACTTAGTAAATACACAGCTGTCAACAGTCATGTGTGTGATAGATGAGAGAAACACAATAGGCGCATGTGTCCAGGTACTGCAGTCAAAATGCAAAAGTTAAAGCTAATAAATTTAGAGGAAGGCTGCTATATGTTTCTATAACAATGACTACCGTTCGTACCTTGGAGAAATGAATGCTCTAAATAAATGATTAAATATCTTCTACCCACCTCTAAAGAGCACCAATCAAATCAAAGTAATTAACTGCGAATGCATTCATAACTCCCCAGATATTTTTGCACTAGTCTTAATTATTTCTTTTAAGAGAAATTAAACAACGCATATACACAGTTGTTGTTAAGCTAAACAATAGTCAGGTAAAAATCTTTAACCTAGTTTTAATCCCCAGTTGGAAACCATTCCACTTACATTAACTCCTCAAGCAAAGGCATGGATACCATCAAAACAACTACCTTTTCTTCATCCTACAAAACTTAACAGAGCCAATCCATCTGACCACCCACCCAGCTTATTGATAGTTAATACAAATTCAAAATAATTAACCTTAAAAAAAAATTGATACAGACATTTAATGTTAAGCAGATTTATTTAAACTTTTATTAGGAAATAATTTTATCAATGTTTTAAGATATTTTCTTGTGGTATTTTCAAAATCTTTTTGTTTTTCAACTGATTAAAATATATAACTTATCTGTTTTACACACTAATCAGATAATGGAAAAATTTTATTAATAAAATCATCCTCATCCAACCTGCTGATAGTTATCCTAAAGTGCTCTAGTTTAGTACACACTAAGACAATATTCTTTCGTGAAACAGCTATAGTTAAACTGTATCCATTAAGAGACTTGAACATTTCATGTGACAAAACTGATGAGCATCAAATCAGCAGACTGCTGGTTCTAATTTAGTAGCTGTGACATTTTCACAACTAATGATTATACAAAAGTTAGATCAACAGACTCAAGTAACTTCTAAATATGAATGTAAACCATAAAGCAAGAGAGAGAGAGAGAGGGAGAGAGAAGAGGGGCAATTGAAAACAACATACAGGAGTAAGCAATCGAGTAAAATCATTCATAAGGCTAGTTTGGTGTGTTTTCAAACACAGTCTATAAAGGAAAATTTCTCCTCTGAGACAGTAATTGCAGTGAAGGACTCTACAGCTATAAATAATAGCATGCAGACTATTGGGTTAAAAAAATACCCTTGGATGGAGAAAAATTGAAGAGTGCCCATGGGACATGAACCCACATTTTCTGTGAACATGACACATGTGCTACCATTACACCAAAACATCACTCTTACTCTTTTACGTGTTTCAGTCATTTGACTGTGGCCATGCTAGAGCGCCACCTTTAGTCGAGCAAATTGACCCCAGGACTTATTCTTTGTAAGCCTAGCACTTATTGTATCAGTCTCTTTTGCCGAACCGCTAAGTTACGGGGACATAAATACACCAGCATCAGTTGTCAAGCAATGTTGGTGGGGACAAACACTGACACACACACACACATATATATATACGACGGGCTTCTTTCAGTTTCTGTCTACCAAATCCACTCACAAGGTATTTGGATGGCCCGAGGCTATAGTAGAAGACATTTGCCCAAGGTGCCACACAGTGGGACTGAACCAGGAACCATGTGGTTCGTAAGCAATCTACTTACCACACAGTCATTCCTAAGCCTATTTTTTTTTCATTTGTTTTAGAAGCTTTCTTCCTATCAGTGAGAACTGTGTGTCATTTACATCATAAGGATTTAAAAATTTCGCAAGATAGGAAAGAAAATAATTTTTAATAGTGGAACTCAAACTAGATAAAGCTATAAATAACAGTATGCGGAATATTGTGTGAAAACCCTCACTTGGATGCAAAAAAAATCAAAGGCTTTCCATCTAGGGGGCTCTAAATGCAATCATTTATAATTCTATCTACCTTGAGTTCCACTATTAAAAACACCTTATTTCATGTCTGACAAAGTTTTAAAATTCTTATAAAAATGCATACAGTTTTATTTTAATCATCACTGCTTAGTGAACCTTAAATTAAGTAATATGAACTTGACGAAGTTTAGCAAATATATCTTTTATTGGTTGCATATAAGAATGGCAGTTCTTAGTGTAAACTATGGATTCGGTGCCTTTACCTGATGGGGTTACAACCTTCCCACAGGAAACACAATCTTTCATAACCCAGCTTGGTGTGCTTTCACATGGTCTTTAACAGAGAATTTCTCCTCCAAGACAGTTACAGCAGTAAAGGTCACTCTCTGTTTGAGTGTACATGAACATATTAAATATAAAATATACACAGCTTTATTTCAATTGTCAGTGTTTGATGTGTGAGTATGCATATCTGCCAGCATATATTAGCAAGAAAACAAAAAGAAATACTGCTTTAAGAAAAAAAAAAAACATACTAAGTGTTATATTTGTATTGTATTGAGTTAAATAATTACTGGTTACATATACTGTAAGAAATGTTATTAACCAGTGACTGATCTAATGAAAACCTGTAACCAATGATACTTTTTGGTTCATTAATTTTGACAAAGTAAATAAATAGGCGTAGGAGTGGCTATGTGGTAAGTATCTTGCTTATGAACCACATGGTTCCAGGTTCATTCCTACTGCATGGCACTTTGAGCAAATGTCTTCTATTATAGCCTCGGGCCGACCAAAACCTTGTGAGTGGATTTGGTAGACGGAAACTGAAAGAAGCCCGTTGTATATATGTATATATATATATATATATATATATGTGTATGTGTGTGTATATGTTTGTCCCCACTCCACCATTGCTTGACAACTGATGCTGGTGTGCTTACGTACCCGTAACTTAGCGGTTCAGCAAAAGAGACCGATAGAATAAGTACTAAGCTAACAAAGAACGGGGTCAATTTGCTTGACTAAAGGCGGTGCTCCAGCATGGCTGCAGTCAAATGACTGGAACAAGTAAAAGAGTAAATAGGTTTTAACAATACTAGAACTGATATTTGTATGATTTAGCTGTGTAGTATAAAAAATCGCTTTGCAGCCACATGATTTTGAGTTCAATCCCACCAAGCAGCACTTTGGACAAGTGTCCTGGGCTGACCAATGCCATGTGAATGAATTTGGAAGACAGAAACTATATCAAAACCTGTCTGTATGTGTCTTTACTCCACTCACCATTTGACAACTAATGTTGGTTATTTTTTTTTCATCCCAGTAACATAAGGTGATTGATAAATTCAGAGTTAAAAAATAAGTACAGAGGTTAATTTGCTCAACTAAAACCCTCCAAAGCAGTACCCCAGGGCCTTTTATTCTCAATGGCTCAGGTTACCTGTATGCTGTTACTATTTAACCACATGTCAACTGTGATGAAACAGAACTATGATCAGTGGAATTCTGTGATCATTCTCTTTTTTGTTTTTTTTTAGGATAGCATGATGGGATTCAAGGAATAGATACTATTTCTAGCATGTCAAGTGACCACAAAGAGGTCTTATTGGCTTACCTTGCTGGAAGTTGATATCACAATTTGTGCAGCAAGAACGATATAGCATTGAAATGGAGACTTGCTTAAACCCATCCTTGTGATATAAGGTGAAGCAGGATTGTCTCTGCATTTTTAAATGACACTTCTTTAGTGACTTATGAAATTCATTACATAAAAGTATGCATACATACAATGCACAAATTACTTACATATAATGTCAGTGGGCATACTTGACAGAGTGTAAGTACCTTGAGAGAAAAGTAGGACCTAAGAAGCATCAGATGTGGTGCGCAAGAGACGACTGCGTTGGTATGGTCTGGTGGTGCAAATGGATGAGGATAGCCGGGTGAAAAAGTGCCATACCTTCGTGGTTGAGGGAACCTGTGGAAGAGGAAGACCTAGGAAGACATGGGTTGAGGTGGTGAAGCATGACCTTTGAACATTAAGCCTCACTGAGGCAATGACTAGTGACCAGGACCTTTGAAAATATGCTGTGCTTGAGAAGACCTGGCAAGCCAAATGAGACCATAACCCATGGCCTATGCCAGGGGTATAACCAGCCCACTTATGCGTACCTTTCCTTCATTGGACACTAAACTCTGCTTGTGAAGACCTGTTGAGGCAAGTGAAATCAAAATTAAAACCAAATTCGATGACAGCATTGCATGAGAGGCATCCGTGCTAGTGGAGCGCTAAGAGCACCATCTGAGTGTGATCGTTGCCAGAGCAGCTGACTGGCTTCCGTGCTGGTGGCACGTAAAAAGCACCATTTGAGCATAATTGTTACCAGTGTCACCTTACTGGCACTTGTGCTGGTGGCATGTGAAAAAATACTCGAGTGATGTCGTAGCCAGTGCCACTGGACTGGCTCCTTTGCAGGTGGCATGTAAAAAACACCATTTGAGCGTGGCCATTGCCAGTACCGTCTGACTGGCCCTCATGCCGGTGGCATGTAAAAGCACCCACTACACTCTTTTTTGTATTGCAAACATAAAATCTAAGAGAGTGGTTTGCGTTAGGAAGGGTATCCAGCTGTAGAAACTCTGCCAGATCAGATTGGAGCCTGGTGCAGCCATCTGGTTCGCCAGTTTCCAGTCAAATCGTCCAACCCATGCCAGCATGGAAAGCAGATGTTAAACGATGATGATGATGATGAATGTATAGTCCTGAATACGATTTCCCACTGCATCTGGCAGCAGGTCTCTGATTTGGGAACCCCAGGGTTTTGAAGAGTATGGAACCACCTCTTAGTCAGTATTTCTCCCAGGTCTTCTATGACTCAGAGTAATAACACCAATCAGGGTCTCAGCTATGGGTTATTTGGCATGTTATGAAAGAAACTCCATGCACAAAACCTCACTACCTTATGAAGAAAAAGGAGAGTCGATATTGACAGCTAATCAGAGTGAATTCCCTCAGGCAGTCCAGTGCCCTCTTTGACACCTTTCCAGTAATTCCCATGTAGGTGGAACCCTCCAGCTCTCTAAGGCAATTCACTTAGAAAGCCACTCCATTGTAAAACCTACAACTTGCAAGTCATCACAGCTGTCTTAGCCCACTGAGCCACTGCGGTCAGATTTTCTACTCTAAAGAGTGGGATCGGATTGTAAGGACTGATTCTCACTATAAAACTAATAAGCGCAGGTGGGAAGGAAAGCCCTGCAGCATCAAAGATCAGTTTACATAACCACTAGTCCCACTATCATACTTTTACCTCTCAATATCTGGTATAAAGCCGCTTCCCTCAATACAACACCCACACTCAGCTGAGGGTTTTTGTCTTGTAGGTTACCTGGTGACCTAATTAGTGCTGGCAATAGGGGGAAAAATGCAACCAGTACACCCTTTAAAGTGGTTGGCATAAGGAAAGGCATCCTATCATAGAAACCATGCCAAAACAGACATTGAAGTTCAGTACAGTTTCCTGTCAAACCATCAGTCCCTCTCAGGATGGAAAATGGATGTTAAACAATCCTGAAGAATCTGATGATTTTATATCTGGACTGTTTTTAAATAATCCCTTATGGGGATATTGCTTCCTCAAATTTTGTAATATATATATAATGTATATATATATATATATATATATATATATATTGAGAGACCCCCTTCGTTCATGACTGACCATGGGATTGCACCTAGAAAGTTACCCTCCCAGGCACAAGTTCAGGCAAGGTTGTTTATAGAAGACCAGCAGTTGCCCATGTGAACTGGCCTCCTCTCTTCACGCCACCAGTGTTATCCAAGGGAAAGGTAACGGCAGATACAGCTTGGCACCTGTGACGTCGCAACTCATTTCTACAGCTGAGTGAACTGGAGTAACGTAAAATAAAGTGTCTTGCTCAAGAACACAACACGCAGCCTGGTCCGGGATTTGAACTCACAACCACATGATCGTAAGCTCGACGCTCTAACCACTGAGCCATGCGCCTTCACACACACACATATATATCTATATATATAAAACTGTAGTTGTGTGAGTGTCTGTCTCCTACGATTTAGATTCCTAACTCCTCCCACATTTTGCGGTGCAGTTTAACCAAATTCGGGTATCTTATAGTCGTGATTCATATCGAGCCTGTCTGAGTATTAGCGCGCGTCTACGATGAGTCTACGATTTAAAAAATAATTTAACATAATTTTTTATTCCATTTTAATGCATAATTTTTCGTGTGTCGATGGCGGCGGAGTTGGCGTCCATGGTCACACCTGCACCTGCTTGCTTCTCCCCTCCCTCGTGAAGCTGTGGGGAAGGGAGTGTAAGGAAATCAATGTCGTAAAGCGTTGTCAAGGAGACCAGCGTTCTTTTAGAACAACGACTTCATGGCTTGAAGACACCAAAACAGAAATGGCTAAGAAAGCCCGAATTGGCATCTATAAGGGAAGTAACTCTCTAAAAAAGCTTATATAGTTATTTCCCTTACAAACCCGAGCAATGCCGGGCGATACTGCTAGTATATATATATTATTCTTATACAAGAATGTTGTTGATAGTGACTGCAAAGTTTTGGCCAGCTAAGCCAATGTCGAACTGCAGTCCAATGATGCTTAGCTGGCTGAAACTTCAAAGCCACAGTCAACATTCTTGAATAAGAATAAATTTGTACTTTACAAAAAGTACATAGGAACTCTTCAGATTAATGTAGAATTGTTCTTATAAGAGAACATAAAGACAATATATATAGTACACACACATACAAATACATTGCAGATGCGTTAACTATGTTAATTAAAACACGTTGAAACAGTACAAATATTTTAACTACTCATTAAACACCAAACAAAGACGAATGTAAGACTGATAATTCACACAAATACAAGGTAGAAATGTGTTTTGTTAATGATGTATGTGTGTGCATGCACACACACACACAGAGAAGAGAATGAACGAGAATTTTATTTTCCACAAATACATCGTTAAACCTTTCATGACTAGATTTCTAATGAAATACCATGTCTATACATTTTAATTAATTTTGAAGTGAATCAAGAATTAAGAGAGAATTAATAAAATAATTTTGTCCTCATTATGAAGCTGATGTTTAGAACATAAAACATTTGTAATTTTTTAAAAACAATTATGAAGGAAGATTGTAAATTTAAATACAAACATTGTAACCCTTTAGCATTCAGATTATCAAATGTAATGTCTATTCACATTGTTTTGAATTAATCATGCATTATCTGATAGTTTTGAGATTTTAATGATGTGATAGTTTATTTTTAGAATGACATTGTAGGGTAGGTATGAGAAGCAGGATCTGTCCAGTTTGAACATAAAACAGGCAGAATATTTGGGCTGGAAATGGCCAGTCTAAATGCTAAAGGGTTAACCTCCAAAGCTTAAATCTAGTTTCAAATTTATATATAACAAGTGACTTTAAACTTTAGAGAAAAATATTTCTTATAATTTTATAAATTTTGTATAATATTTAGAATAATAATAATTCTTTCTAATTTTGGTACAATGCCAGGAATTCTGAGAGGAGGAGCAAAACGATTTTATTGACCCAAGTACCTGACTAGCACTTTATATTACATCGTGTAACATGATTTTTGTCTTTGGATACCAACTATTATTTCCTATTTGCTTACCCCTAGAAAGTATGAAAAACTGCTAATATTTCCTCCAAACTTTGATTTTGTTATGTTCATTCAAACTCCAAAGAGTCTCATCAATGATGAGATTACTTGTAGAATGGTATTGTAAGATAGGTATGAGAGGCCAGATCTGGCCAGTTCGAACATATAACCAAGAGAATATTTGGGCCAGATATGACCAGTTTAAATGCTAAAAGATATGAAATTATAGAATTAGAGGGTGGTTTCAATAAGAGAGAGGTTAACTAAGTTGATCACAAACACACAAGATGAGAATGATAATTCATCATCATCATCATCATCGTTTAACGTCCGCTTTCCATGCTAGCATGGGTTGGACGATTTGACTGAGGACTGGCAAACCAGATGGCTGCACCAGGCTCCAATCTTGATCTGGCAGAGTTTCTACAGCTGGATGCCCTTCCTAACACCAACCACTCCGAGAATGTAGTGGGTGCTTTTACGTGCCACTGGCACGAGGGCCAGTCAGGTGGAACTGGCAATGGCCATGAAAAATCTCATGCTTTTTTTTTCAATTTTATGTGTCACCTGCACACTGGCACAAGTGTCAGTAAGGCGACGCTGAATTCATAAATATATAGCAAGAAATGCATTCATCATCATCTAATGTTCATTTTCCATGCTGGCATGGGTTGGATGGTTTGACTGAAAACTGGTAAGCTGTACCAGGTTTCAATCTGGTTTGGCATGATTTCTAACATGGAAATTGAGTAAAGATTGACAGCAATGGGGAGGAAAATAATAAAAAAAAAGAAAGAAAAAAGAAAGCCAGCAAATGTACAGAAAAGTTTTATTTCAATAAATTTTTTTTTATTTTGTAAGTCATGTGTGATGGATTTTCATTATTTCCTATTGCTTCTTGATTTCCTTGCCATTATTATTATTGAGATGGGGTGAAGGGATGGAGAGAGAGGATAAATAAACTAGTGGATACAAAATGTGATAAGAAGTGGAGGTTCTGGGTATAGGGAGAAAGAAACATATATATATATATGCTCTTTTGCTTGTTTCAGTCATTTGACTGCAGCCATGCTGGAGCACCGCCTTTAGTTGAGCAAATCGACCCCGGGACTTATTCTTTGTAAGCCCAGTACTTATTCTATCGATCTCTTTTGCCGAACCGCTAAGTGACGGGGATGTAAACGCACCAGCATCGGTTGTCAAGCAATGCTAGGGGCACAAACACAGACACACACATATATATACGACAGGCTTCTTTCAGTTTCCGTCTACCAAATCCACTCACAAGGCATTGGTCAGCCCGGGGCTATAGCAGAAGACACTTGCCCAAGATGCCACGCAGTGGGACTGAACCCAGAACCATGTGGTTGGTTAGCAAGCTACTTACCACACAGCCACTCCTGCGCCTATATACACACACACACATAAATTTGATCTTTTTCTCATTAGGCTGCAGCCACTCAGAGGCACCACCTTTAAGAATCAACTACAGTACTTTTTTCGTTTAAGCATGGTACTTACTCTATCAGTCACTTTTACTGAACTGCTAGGTTACACGGATGTAAACACACCAACAAGTCTCTTGTTTAAGTTGGTGAATGATGCCATAATCCTTGCCCTCAGTTCATCTTTGATCTTACAAGGAGTTTTGTTGGTCTCTTGCTCAGCTATGCACCACACACAATAATCAAGGGGATTGCAGTCTGGGGAGTTAAGTGGTCAGATGTTAGGGGTGATGTGGTCGCAGAAATTGTCTGACAACCATAACTGGAATCTCCTGCTTGTGTGGCATGGTGCAGAGTCCTGTTGCCAGACATAGGGTCCACCAGCAGTCACCCTCTTGGCCTAGGGCAGCACTACCTCCTCCAGGCACTCGTTGTGGGCCCCGTGTTGAGTGAGGTCATGTAGGAAGATGAATGGAGACATAACATCACCATCACTAGTGATCACTCCAAACACCATGATGCTGCCTGGATGTTTGATCTTTTTCACTCTCGGTACATGTCCTCAGATCGACACTCAGACACACTGAAATGTTCATATTGGAACTTCTGGCGTGAATGCCAAGCAATACAGCATGTTGTTTCCAAATTTCTGGCAAAGTGAATTGCATCATGGTGCTGTTTTTCTCAAAAACAGTGCCCAATTGACCTTACAATACTGTGTAGTTGACAAAATCAAAAACAAACAATATGCATGTGCAAAATTATAAATATAAATTAGTGATAATTTACCAATTGCACCCTGTATGCATGTGTGTGTGTGTATATGTATGTATATATATATATATATATATATATATATATATATATATATATATACATGAAGGGCTTCTTTCAGCTAGCATCTATCAAATCCATTCACAAGGCTTTGGTTGGCCAAAGAACATAGTAGTTGCTAACCAAAGGAGCCACACAGTGGGACTGATCCCCCATATATATATATATATATATATATATATATATATATATATACACACACACACACATACATAGTTCATGTGTGTGGATGTATATATGTGAACATAATAAACAACAAACTGCACATTATAATAAGAATGTATTGCAGTTGCATAGGTAAATTTGGGCATAGAATAAACTTGCCAGGTCTCAATAAAATCTGGCACTATGTAAAAGAAACCAAAAACAAGCTGGCTAGAATTTCTGCAAAGAAAAACGAAAATTGGCCCCCCACTATCACATTAAAAAAATGTGTGGGGTATGAAAAAATTTTTTTTTTAAATCCTGTTTTCAAAGAAATACTCTTTTTCCATTTCTTCATATACCTGAAATGACTGAACTTACCTGTTCTCAGGACATCTGAATTCATTTCATTTCAATTGGATTTTATTAAAGGTGAACTTCAGTTGAAAAAAACAACAAACAAACATTAATAACAAAAAGATGGTATGTTAGATATTAAACTGATAATCTTTTTTATTTTTTTCATATATTATATTTTTTATTGTATATTATGTGTTCTTTTTCTTTCTTTCATTTGCTGCTGGCTGGCCAATTCTTTGGAAATATATGCAGGTGGAAATGGAAGTGAACATTTTTTTTTGGTCACTGTAGTGTTGTAATCAATCTGGAAGCATTTCTTTGGTAAATCTTTCTTCTTTCTTGAAATCTTCTTGAAATGATATCCAACAAGCTAAATAATGAAAATCTGGCAAGGTACAAAAATAATATACCTGATTCTTGTCAGGTAGATTATTTTCTTTTGGAAAAAAAGGTATATTTAAAACAATAAAAATTAAAGAGAAGAAAAACAGTGAAGTACAAACAGATAAAGAAGAACGAAACAAAATAATTATATATTATTGTGTTGTGGTTGATAATTTAGCATTAATTAAAATTTAATATAGAAAACAAATATAAAAAAAAACATCCTTTATTATCGAAATGTTTGGTTTTAACCCTTTCAGTGTGGAAATTAGATATATGCATTGCCCTTAACTGCAGAAAGCAGTTTTATATATCAATCTATCTTTTGTGAATGCCATGTTTAAAACACCTTTTTTGATGAGGTATGTCAAATTTATTGAGGCAATGTGACTCGTAGAAAATACTGAAATAACTATGAAATTTAATTTTGCAGCTGAAGAGGTGTTTTCCGACAGACATACATTATAGATACAAACAGCAGAATATGTACCTTTTAGAAAATAATAATAATTAGTACTGTTGTTATATTGTGGAGGTGTGTGGCTTAGTGGTTAGGGTGTCAGCACCGTGATCGTAAGATTGTGGTTTCAATTCCTGGACCGGGTGATGCGTTGTGTTCTTGAGCAAAACACTTCATTTCACGTTGCTCCAGTCCACTCAGCTGGCAAAAATGAGTAACGCTGGGGAATACATACGCCATAGAAACCAGGAAACCGGGCCCATGAGCCTGGCTAGGCTTTAAAAATGTGCATTTATTTTTATTAGTGTTGTTATATTACTGAAGATTGGGCTTTCAGATTTGCCTGCATTAAATAGACAAGGGATAAATGATTCCTTGTAAAGATATTTCTTACATGCAGCAAAGAAAAATACATGGTCCTTGAGCTGTTTGTTCATCCCGCAATGCCATTAAGACATAAATAACCACACAAATTGTAAAAAATAGCAGCCAAATCTCCCTCTGCTCACATTTACCAGCTTGAAAATGGAAAAGATACATCAAATATTGTAGTCTTTGATACACCTGAAAAAAAGAAAAAACAAAAAAAAAAAAGGCAGATGGTTGTGTCCAGAATGCTTTCTGAGCAAAAGCCAGCTTGCTCAGGGTTGGCTTGGAGGCTTGTAACAACAACTTTTCCACTGATATTCCTTCTAATTTGTAAAAGGAACTGTCCATTGCATATATACGTCTGGTCATACTACATTAACCTTTACTTCAAAATGAATAGGGGACTGCTAATAACAGGTAAAGGAAATGAAGAATCAGGAACATACACACATATGGAGCATGTCTTTGGCAATTCTACCCAGTGCAGCAATGTTGCACAACCTTTTTTCAGAACAGGTTCATGTATCTCTCTATATATAAACGGCAGTTTGTCTGTGCGTGTTTCTGTGTGTCTGTTTGCTTGTACCCTCACCCTGACCACGGCTTTCAACCGATTCTGATGAAACTTGACACACACATAGCCCAATGTCTTAATTCAAAACTAACGCAGCGAAAATTTTGAAAAGTTCCCCCAGTTCTGAAAAAAATCGATAAAATCGACATGGGGTCGAGAATCAGAAACAAACCAGACTGTCTAGGGGACGCAACTCAACCTTTTTTAACTCAAAAAAAATTTACCATAATTTTTTTGCTATTTTTTGGCTATAACTCTTTAAAAATGCTTTATAGTTATTTCCCTTACAAACCTGAGCAACGCCGGGCGATACTGCTAGTCAAATATAAATTTACCTTTAACTGCAAAATGCAACGCAAGCAGACATGATTATTTTAATTAGAGAAATTAACATATCATTTGTTTTAATAAGTTTGTAAAAGGAATATGGATTTTATTACCAATTTTTAATGCCTACTTACTTTTCACCCACCCTGTATATATATATATATATGTGTGTGTGCATCCCCACTAGACCATGTTATTATGTAATACTGCATTACAGGTTCTTTCGAGAACTTGACATGTTAAAATGTACATTATTTACATTCGATGGATATTTGTCCTTATCTTGTTTGTTGTTAACACGTTTCAGCTGATATACCCTCCAGCCTTTTTCAGGTGTCTTGGGGAAATTTCGAACCTGGGTTCTCATTCCTAAGGTCTTTTTCGATATCATTATTATTATTATTATTGTTTGGCTCACTGCTTGGAATCGAACTAGGAATCTTGGGGTTAGTAGCCCACGTTCTTAACCACTACGCCATATGCCCGTGGGCATATAGTGTAGTGGTTAACCAATTCTAAGCAGTGATCTGAACAATAATAATAATAATAATAATAACATGGAAAAATACATTAGGAATGAGAACACAGGTTCGAAATTTCCCCAAGACACCCAAAGAGGGCTGGAGGGTATATCAGCTGAAACGATGTGTTAACAACAAACAAGATGAGGACAAATATCCATCAAATGTAAATTTGTCCTCATCTTGTTTGTTGTTAATGTGTTTTGGCTGATATACCCTCCAGCCTTTTTCAGGTGTCTTGGGGAAATTTCAAACCTGGGTTCTTATTCCTAAGGTCTTTTTCGATATTATTATTATTATTATTGTTATTGTTCAGCTCACTGCTTGGAATCGAACTAGGAATCTTGGAGTTAGTAGCACACGTTCTTAACCACTACGCCATATGCCCGTGGGCATATAGTGTAGTGGTTAACCGATTCTAAGCAGTGAGCTTATTATAATAATAATAATAACATCGAAAAATACCTTAGGAATGAGAACCCAGGTTCGAAATTTCCCCAAGACACCTGAAGAAGGCTGGAGGGTATATCAGCCGAAACGTTGTGTTAACAACAAGCAAGATGAGGACAAATATCCATTGAATATAAATAATGTACATAATTCCTCATCTCTTAAATATAGAACTATGTTAAAATGTGTATGCTTATTCAGGTTAAATTTTTGTTTTTTGTTTCTGCACAACTTTCATAATTTTACAGATGCTTTTTAACTATAGAAATAACAGGTATAATTACTGTGTAATATATTATTAGGTGATATAAAAAAAAAACAAATAATAATAATAATAATAATAGTTTCAAATTTTACATCGGCCCCAGTGTTCAACTGGTACTTATTTTATCGACCCTGAAAAGATAAAAGGCGAAGTCAACCTTGGTGGAATTTGAACTCAGAATGCAGCGACAGGCGAAGTACCAATAAGCATTTTATCCAGTGTGCTAACAATTCTGCCAGCTCGCAGTCTTAATAATAATCCTTTCTATTATAGGCACAAGGCCTGAAATTGTAAGGGAGGGAACTAGACTATTACATCAACCCCAGTATCTCACTGGTACTTCCTTGGCGGAAATTGAACTCAGAATGTAGTGATGGGCAAAATACTGCTAAGCATTTTGTCCAGCAAGCTAACAATTCTGCTAGCTCACTGCCGTAATAATAATAATAATAATAATAATAATAATAATAATCCTTTCTACTAAAGGCATAAGGCCTGAAATTTGGGAGTGGGAGATGGTCAATTACACTAACCCCAGTACTCAACTGGTACCTAATTTATCAACTCTGAAAAGATGAAAGGCAAATTGAACTCAGCAATGGAAACTGAACTTTGAATGAAGTGACAAGTGAAATTTTGTCCAGCATGCTAACACTTCTGCTAACTTACCACCATAAAAATGATAATAATTATGATAATAATAATAATCATAATAATAAATAAATGAAATAATCTTTCCCAATTTTAGATAATAGCAACACAATGATTGGAGGTGTAAGGAGTGAGAGATTGAGATGCCAGACATGAAAAACAAGAATTTTAAATAATTCTTTCTAATTTTGACGAGAAAGGGCAAGTTGATTACATCACCTCCTGTACATGACTTTTACTTATCTTATTGATCCTGAAAGGTCAAGATGAACTCAGTGGAATTTGAACTTAGAACCTAATGGGTTGGAAGAAATACTGCAAAGTACTTTTTTCTGATATTCTAAGAATTCTGCCAGCTTGCTGCTTTGATAACAGTTATAATCCCTCTCTACTAATAGGTACAAGGACTGGAAATTTTGAGGTGGGGGAGAGGGGATTAGTTAATTACATCATCCCAGTGATTAGCTTATAATTATTTTATCAACCTTGAAAGGATGAAAGGTAAGGTAAAGTCGACCTCGGTTGAATCTGAACACAAAATGTAAAGGCAAACCAAAATTGGTGCTAAGCATTTTGTCCATCATGCTAATGATTCTGCCAGCTTGACATCTTCATAATAATGGCAACAACAATAGCAGCAGTAGTAGTAGTAGTAGTAATAAATTTTAAAAATTAAAAAAAAAAAATTGAAGAATTCCTGATTTCTTTATCCCAATGTAGTTTTCATAATCAGCAACAACAATAGACAAAAAAAAAACAACAACAACACTGCAAATAAAAGATATTAGTTTTGTATTCGATTTTTAGTTGGTACTATTCTTACAAAAAAAGACCATGTGTGTGTGTGTATGCATGTATATATATGTATATATACATATATATATGTATGTATATATATATGCATGTATATATATATGTATGTATATATACACACATGTACTTATATACACATACACACACATGCAAGTGCGGAAACCCTTGTAATGTTCAGTCCTGCCCACATTCAAAGTACAATTTAAATACTCCTCATTTAAACAGCACCACAAGACTAAATGCATATAGTCATTTTTTTGTAATGTACTCCAGTAGTTTTAAACTGTGCAGTAAAGTTCCAAAAATAGTTGCCTCTCCATCTTTCAAGGGGCAGTTTTGTCTCTTTAATCATATATTTTAAAGGTTGCAGAAAGTGTTCTATGGTTGGTAGATGCGTATCTTAAATGACAACTCCTTGTAGAATATATTTGTTGTTGTTGGGGTAATATGTAGTTAGTTTGGGTTGCTTTGAGAATGAGTGGAGGGTTTTCTTCTGAAATGTGAGGAGGTTTAAAAGAATGTTAAGTGATTCAGTGATAAATTAGAATGAGCAATGTCTTAATTGGTTTATTGGTAGACTTGTAGCACGGGAGACTGTGAAATTGAGGGAATGATGATCATGATAATAGTTTAATGAAAATGTTGGTAATGGAATTTTGCACTCACTCACATGCAAAGATGTGGATATTTGTGTGTGTGTGTGTGTGTGTGTATGTGTGTGAGAGTGTGTGTGTATGAGAGTGTGAGTATATATACATACATACATACACTATGCATATCTATGTATATATATGTATGCACATATACTAAGTAAATATATATTTATATATTTAATATACGAGTATTTGTGTATGAATATATATAGATGTATGCATATGTTTATGTGTGTATGTATGTGCAAGTGTGTATACATAACATTTGTGCATATATATGTACATTTATGAATATATAAAACGTGTATATGTATGTATGTATATATATATATATATACACACACACACACGTGTCTGTAAATGCATATATATATATATATATATATATATATATATATGAACACACATATACGTAAATATAAAGTACATATGTATGAATGTATATATGTATGTATATATATATATATATATATATATGAACACACATATACGTAAATATAAAGTACATATGTATGAATGTATATATGTATGTATATATAAATATGTATTTATTATATATATATATATATATATATATACATATGTGCACATACACCTGCATATATAATTTACATATATAATACACCTATATGCACATATTATATTACTACATATATGTACGCATAAATATATGTAGGAAATACACATACACACTCACACACACAGTACATAATATAGGTCATGTATATATCTGTTGGTGAGGAGAATGGAAATCAGTAAAAGACTCGTGGATGTGTTGACTAACAATGAAGATCTTGCTACTGTAAAGGAGTTCAACAAGAATTTGAGGGAAGAATAAAATGGGAATGACATTCTGCAAGTCAATATTCTTTTTTTCTTTTATTTTTTGTCCAGTTCTGTTTTATTTAATTTTTTTTATTCTCTTTTTTTCTTTCTTTTTCCATTTAAGAAATGTTTCTTAATAATTACCAATACCCCTCCCCTTTTCCCTAAGAGTTAATGTATGTATATATAAATATGTATTTATTATATATATATATACATACACATACATACAAACACACATACAGACATACCCACACTCACACACACATCAATTTTATATTTTAGCTCGTTTCATCGGAGCTTCGTCAGTAGGAGTGTCGTAGCCATCACTTTCGTCCTCGTCTTCTTCGTCAAGTTGACGCATGAATGCAATGGAAGGATGATGCCCTGGTCCAGCCCATCCATCAGGGCTTTCTCCGTGTTTTCTAGTGTGACCATCTGTGTCCAGAGGAGAGCCAGATTGGCTGGTTCGGCCACCTCCAAGGGATTGGGGAGGTACCTACAATGAAAAGAGTGATGTGATATTTTACTCAGTCACGCTAACAGCCATCTGGGGGCTTTCTGAAATGTTTTTGTTTTTTTATTTTAATTTTTTTTAATTGTTATTTTGACAGCCGAAAAAATATATAAAGGAATAAAAAAGTAAAAAAAAAAAACCAACTAAAGTGAAGGTCTTTTTATCTTCGTTTCTGTAATCAAATACAGTAATTAAAAATTTTGTATGACCACCTGAATGAAATTCTCTTTATGGAAATAGTTTAAGCTGAAATCAGTGATTGTATTAAATTTGCTACTAGAACTGAACAATCTAGTGTTTGGATTAAAAAAAAAATGAAAGTGAACGAAAAGAGAAAATTGTATTTAAATTGTAGCTAAAAGTTAAGAATCTAAGATATTGCAGGGTAGAAAAAGTAAAAAAGTACATAGATATTTCTTATATATTATGTATGTGTGTGCTTTGTATATAATATATATAAATACATACATGTATGTATATACACATGCACATACTTATGTCAATAATATAAATATATATTATATAAATGATATATTGTATGTGTGTATATACATATATCAGATAATTTCTCATGAGACTATCTGTTTATCTATCTATATCCAATATACAAACATACATACATATGTATGTATATGATATCCAGGTCAGCTTAATTTACTTAATAAAAAGAAACCTTAAAGTAAGACTTGCCAGCTGAAAGACCTTAGTTTTTAGATTATTTAATAGTTGTATGTATGCATGATTCTAAGCAGGGTTGGAGGGGCAAGCAGGGATGGAACTTAAGGTTTAGGTTTGCTACTCATCTAACTTGATAAATAAAGGGGTTTCTGTCAGTGGTATTGGCTTGTTTCTTATCTTTTTATTTAAAATTTTTTTTTTTACTTTCTTTCACCTCTACATGACCTGGGTTGTTATATCACATCACTTTTTTCACAAGATCATACCCCAATCCCTTTCTGGCAGCATGACACTCAACTACAACCAATATAAAAAAGGTAAAATATCATAGGACTCCTTTCTTTACTGGCTCTCAAATGCACTGGGTTTTTGTCACCAGACTCATTAAGTTTCCTTCTTTCCTTCCTCTGGGAGATATAAAGCTACAAGTTATCTTTGATAGCAAATTTCTTTATATACGTCACACACACAGACATTTAATCACAAATATATACACACATACAAATAAACATACACATTCATGCATATACAATATATATATATATATATATATATATATATATTCATATGATACTTTGTTTGCTCTGTCTCACTTTTTCTTTTACAATCCTTGATTTTCTTTCTGACTTTCTTTTTCTCCTTCTTTAGAGATATCTCCATGGAAAAGCAATTTAATGAGGAAATCAAAAGAAAAGAAGAGAGAAAGAAAAACAATTCATGTTTTAGAAAAGACATTTCAGCCCCCAAACAAAAACAAAAACATTTGACTCCCCTCCCCTCGCCACAAAAAAAGAACAACAACAAATAACAAATTGTCCATTAATCAGTCATTGACATTTCTCTTCAACAAACAAGGTTAAAGAAGAAACAAACAAATAATAAAAGTAATAACATATAACAAGCTTCAGGGTAGTAGTATACCACGTATGAAGATTTAGAGAGAGAAATCCGCCTAGCTAGCAATTGGTACCAACAAGATATTGTCAATGTATGGCTGAAATAATTAACTGATTACAAGCAATACTAGAATTGTGTTGCATTTGCCTGCATTTGCCTGTGTATGCTAGTATTTTTAAAGACAGAGGATAGAAGACAAAAATAAAGAGAAGAAAAAAAATATGAAGTGCTTAAATGCAAGTAATGTTCTTTCTCATTGGAGATTGCTTCTAGCAATAGTCATTTAGCTTCAGGGATACTGTCGTATGAGAGAAGTCTATGGGATTGCAAAAAAAAGGAATACATATACATGTGAGTGTGTGTTTATGAAAGTATGTGGATTGTATGTAGAAAAACAAACACATGCACTCTTTACCAATGTATGTTAAGACTGCATATCTAGTGATGAACAGGAGTTGTGTGGTGTGGTGTGGTGGAGTTGGATTAAAGGAAGGTGAAGCCAGTATAGTGGTAATAGTAGTAGTAGTAGTAGACTAATTTTGATTTAAAGACTTGACAGGTAAAAAAAAAATCCTAGGTGGCAACAGGTGCTGAGTGGGGCTGTTGTTAAAAAGGGACTTGTGGGAGAGGGGACAGGACAAGAACATGATGGTGGCCTGGTGGGGTGAACACCATTAGAGGAAGTGTTGGATGATGGGTAGAAGGCAAGGAATAGTATTGAAGGATAGACAGTGTGTGTGTGTTAAGTAGGTGTAACCCTTGCTGTGTGGTTAAATAGTTCACTTCCCAACCATGCAGTTTGGGGTTCACGCCCACAGCATGGAACCTTGGGTAAGTCTCTTCTACTAAAGGCTTAGGATGACTAAAGCCTTGTGAATGGATCTGGTAGACGGAAACTAAAAGAAGCCTTCATATACTATATGTATAGCTATAAATGTATCCATGTGTATATGTGATTGTGGGTAGAAGTTAGAGAGCATCTTGGTGTCTTTTGCCACATGTTGCCTTAGTATACATTCCATCCCCATCCTGGCTTGCCACCAAGGAGAGTAACCAAGTAGCTATAAGATCAGTGGGTAAGCACATAATGATGAGTATCTTTCCAGGTGCTGATCACATCTGAAAGAAATTCTAAAGTGTAACAAAAAGGACAAATGCAAGTCAAATGAAACTATGTATGTGTATTTATGTATATATGTATCATGAAAGTAATGAACCTAAAAAGAAAGAAGACAATGTAGGAGGGACAAGGTTTAACAAATGCTGTATTAGTTTAATGCTTAAAAAGAAGAAAGTGTTTCTGCAAAAATGAAGTCCTAAAAGAATATAATTTTGTCCACAAATCCGTCCCTACCAAGCCCACCCCACAATTATTCTTCCAAACAACCATTCCTCCATCATTCTTTTAACAACAGTACTATTTCCTCTGCTCTAGACAGTTTCCCCACCCATCTTAGAGCCACCACACCTCATCAAAATCATCCCATACCATTTTATTTTCCAATGATACTGGCCATGGATGCTCCCTACTTGTTTGTCATTCACTCTCCATGATCACCCTATATAGCTCTGATCTTCACCCCCGTCACTGTACAAGCCTCCTTCCCACACACATTTAACACCATCTCCCTATTTCTTGACAATGCTGCAATGCACCCCAACGTTCTTGTACTCCTACTTATTTTCTGACCCTCCTCTATTTTGTTTGCTTTTCCCCCAATCTGAGATTATCTATTAATAATGTCCTCTGTTTAGCTATTTACTGAATTCACCTATATCCCCATCTTTAACCATCTACCACTCTCCTCATACCCCTGGGAACATACCTAGCCACAACTCCTATTCTTCTGTCCCAATACTCTTATACCTTGAGGTTATGTCTGTCATTCCAGCATGAACCACTTTTGCTATCACTTTCAAAACTGCAACAGCCATGTATGTTCTCTTCAGCAAGACACCTGTTCATATACCTCTACCATAATGTTACCTCTCAACATTAGGCCTAAAGTCACCCCTTTCTACACTAAACATCCAATTAGTCAAGGGGTCTTGTATTGCGAGTTAGTTGTCAATGACACTGGTGCCAGTGGTACAAGAGAATACCAAGTACATGCTGTAAAGTGGTCGGCATTAAAAGGGTATACAGCAGTAAAAACCATGCCAAAGCAGACACTGAAGTTCAGTGCAGTCCTCTGACCTGCTGAAACTTGTCACACCATCCAATCCATGTCAGCATGGAGGAAAGACGTAAAATGATGAGGATATAAACAGAGATATATATATATACACATAGATAGGGTTGTAATCCAAGCTTTCTCCTTTTTTCTTTATATTACTACTTTTTTTTCTTCTTTACCCCCCCCCCCTCTATCCATCTATAGGACTCGTGATAACTGACTATAGCAAATGAAACATGTATTGGTAAATAAATACCAAACATTTTTTCCAATCTCCTCCTCTGATATCTGTATACATATCATATATACATACACACACACACACACACAGATATAAGTATGGATAAGGATACACACACATACATATATATAGATAGCAAGTATATAAATAGATGTGTGTGTGTGTGTGAATATATATATATATATATACATATATATATATACAAAAACACACATTTACATTTATAAATAAGTGTGGAGGCGCAATGGCCTAGTGGTTAGGGCAGCGGACTTGCGGTCGGAGGATCGCGGTTTCGATTCCCAGACCGGGCGTTGTGTGTGTTTATTGAGCGAAAAAGCACCTAAAAGCTCCACGAGGCTCCGGCAGGAGGTGGTGATCCCTGCTGTACTCTTTCACCACTCTAAAGGCGGTGCTCCAGCATGGCCGCAGTCAAATGACTGAAACAAGTACAAAAAAAAAAAAAAAAAAAAAAAATATGTATCCAATAAAGAATCCTGGTGATGCTGCAAGACTTGATGCAATCTACAAGTGGGCTGCAAAAAAACAACATGCAATTTGCAATTCATCCCTGGAAAATTCTAACTTCTTTATCATCAGTGTGCTAATACTCCACAGTGAGGATCACCTTTGACCTGAAGTGATTCCAATTCCAGATTTGCAATCACTACATGACCTGGTGATTAAGGACACACCTTTTCATGTACACATTACTAAGACTGCAACATTTTGCTGAAAGATGGTGAAACAGAAATGGAGATTGTCCAGTAAGCGAGAGAGCAGGAAATCTTGCTGGTTTTGCAGAAAACATTTGTCCTCAGACACCTAGACTACTACTCACAACTATGCTCACCAATCAGTACTAAACTAACAGCTGGTACATTGAAACAATGCTATGAAATTTTATGAAGATTGCCTCAATGTACCAGCTAAGCAACTGGGAAAGATGAAAGCATTAAAACTCTACTCCTTGGAGAGAAATTAGGAAAGATATACCGTGGTCTAAATTGTATGATCCTAGAAGAGCCCAAGCCAAACTTTGGTATAGAAAACCATACCAATCTAAGAAGTCATCACTGTATAGACCAAAAGGCCAATGCAAAAATCAGTAACACTAAGTTAATGAAACCTTGCTAAAGAAGCTGAGATGTGTACATGGAGTAGATGAAGATGTATTCAAAAAGGACCAAGATAATGCTTTATCTCCAATTCCAAATAAATCAATATTATACCAAATATTGCAACTGAAGGCTACAACATTAAACTCCTTAGTGCTCCAGCATTGCCACAGCCTTTGAGTTGAAGCTCACAAAAGAATATATAATGCCTCAGCTTTGAATAAATGAAGGATACATTTATCATTTATTCAAAGCTAGGCAGAGTAACAGAGAGAAGCTTCTGCTTCAAAACAAGTATATTAATTCTAGCATATGTTTCTTCCACTTGTATATCTAATAATATATATACATAAATATATATATATATATATATTTTCTAATCCTGAAAAGAAAACAGTGGATAAAGTAAAAAAAAAAAAATTAATTTGTATCAAAAAAACAAACTAGTGAAAAGAAAAAAAAAAAATTTTTAATGATCACTGATATGAAAAATTTTCCTTTCAATATGACAACAAAACAGATTTTATATATAAGACCATCATCATCATCATTGTCATCATCATCAAGACTGATATTACCATAATTATCAAAATGTTAAATAATAGCAAATTGATGGATCATTGTTGAGCTGTAAGAGTAGAAATTACTGCCAGTAATTTCTATTTCAAAAATGGGAAGGTAGCCTCTTTTCCTTTTATTCTAAATGAAATAAACAAGAGAGAGAGAGAGAGACAGACAGACAGACAGACACACACACACACAAACAAACAGACAGAGAGTATGTATAGAGGTGTCTAGTATGGTATATTGTGAAAATGAATGCATGGAAATGACACACCGCTATGTATAAAGGTATCTAATTGTGATTCTGTTCTGACCCAGCCATTATGGAATTCTTTAAACCTTTTGATACCAAACCCACCTGAGACTGCCCTTGGATTTATGATACAAAATTGCACTTTTCAAGTGAACTAAATTATAACTTTCCACCAAAATTTCATGTTAATTCATGTTTTAAACATCAGCTTAACAACGACAAAATTACTTTATAAAATTCTGCATTATTTTCAAAATTAATTAAAACAAAAGTAGTCTACTTCAACAGGAAAACAGTAATGAATGAATGAGTTGTCTTCATGACATTTTTGCTTTTGTTCTTGAGTCAAAGGAAGAAAAAGATTTTGCATAAACTACATACAATATAATTAACAACTGTCTGCATGATAGCTGGTTTTGTTGTTCATTGCCAGGTTGACCCCATATTTAATTAATTTCTTTTTTATACATATTAAGAAGATCTTAAAATTTCTAGTCTTAGGTAATGATGTATAGTGCCATTTCACCCTTATTAGAAATCGTCAGCATGACATAACTCAAGGTAAATAAATTGAACGTTTTATGAACTTTGATAGTTCTTATAGATGAGAAACCATTACAGTCTGGAGGACATTTTTGGAATGTGTTGTTTTTCATATTTTTGTCTTTATTTTACTGATAAATCAGAAAAACATTGCTATATTTGTCGCTACATGATGCAAAATTTCAATGAGAGATGGTTGGTAAAAAAGAAAAAAAAACAACAAAAAATCAAACACCATTTACAATGTGTTATGCACTACATTATTAGCTGAAATTTGATATTTCTATGACTTCTATGTATCAACCAGTTGCAGAACTTCAAGAGTGAAAGATATTTTTTTAATGAATATTTACAAATGTTAGTTTTTCTTATTTAGCTGTAATTATAAATGTAATAATATTGAATATGTCTTAATGAAACAATGGCAGTGTACAAAATGATTTGAAAGAGATTATTTGTATGCAATAAAGATACATGTACTGAGGTATAAGTGTATGTTATACATATGAGATTGAAATCATATGTAATTAAGTTCAGGTATCATCACATATATATTTATACACATGTATCACTACATACATCAACACATACCATGAACACACACACAAACAAGTAAACACACACACTGCTCATTTCACCACATTACACACACATTTTACTGGTATCAGTCTCTGCAATGCAGTTATTATGGGGCATTGATTTAATTGATCATATCAATCTCAATCATTTTTTTCTTATTGTATTGTTATCCATTTATCAAACAGATATCATTAGTGATATCAAAAGATATCAAACAGCGAGGGCACGTGGCTTAGTGGTTAGGCTGTTGCACCCATGATCATGACAGCATGGTTTCAATTTCTGGGCTGGGTCGTGCACTATGTTCTTGAGCAAAACACCTCATATCCTTTTGCCCCGTGATCACTAACACCTGATGTGTTACACACCATGCACCTGTACAGGTAATGTCAATTTGATGGAGGGAGCAAGCTAATGTATAGCACACATGTCTTTAACTCTATTACTTGTTTCAGTCATTTCACTGTGGTCATGCTGGAGCACCGCCTTTAGTTGAGCAAATCGACCCCAGGACTTATTCTTTGTAAGCCTAGTACTTATTCTATTGGTCTCATTTTGTCGAACCACTAGGTTACGAGGACGTAAACACACCAGCATCGGTTGTCAAGCGGTGTTGGGGGGACAAACACAGACACATACATACATATATACGACGAGCTTCTTTCAGTTTCTGTCTACCACAAGGCTTTGGTTGGCCCGAGGCTATCGTAGAAAGAAGACACTTGCCCAAGGTGCCAGGCAGTGGGATTGAACCCAGAACCATGTGGTTGGTAAGCAAGCTACTTAACACACAGCCACTCCTACGCCTGATTGCTATAAACAAATAATCTGTGCAGGCTGTTCAGCAAGAAATTGCAGAACATTTATTGCTATCAAACAGCTAGTAAGCATGTCTGTAAACGTAGTGATAATCATACAAAAGGATATATAGTCTATATTATCCTGTGGTTTGAGTTAGTTAAAGCAGGGGCTAAAATGTTTGGGGAAGAATACCTAAAACATTATTTCAAACAGAATACAATTTGAATTACCATTTGGTTTGGTTTACCATTTCTATTAACAGTTCTTTAACAAGCATATAAATGTGTATGTAATAAAGTAGATGTGAATATAGTTATATGGATACGTTTATGTCCGTGTCTGTAGTCACCTGCCTTATATCGATCATATATATACGAAAATAGTCTTAGAACTGTGCATAGACACATTTGCAATAATTTAACTGTCTATACAGCAACTCTAAGTGAATATAACATGCAATTTAAACAAATTACTTAAAAAAAAAAGAGAGAAAAAAATCACGTAAAATTATTTTGGTTTGGAAGAAACCAAAAACTGATTATGCTAATAGTTGTTGCTGAACACTGCAAAGAAAGAGAGGGATGTGTGTGTGTGTCTGTGTGTATGAAGACAGATAGCTATATTCTTTTACAAATTCCTGTTATTGGACTAAGGCTATGCTGAGACATTGCCTTCAAGTATGTTAGTCAGAATATATGGGAATGAGTATTTTGGAGAGAGAGAAAGAGACTGTGTGAGTGTGTATATGTGAGAGAGAAAGAAGAAAAGAAGTTATAAAAAACGTGATGTCAGAACCTAAAGATAATCCTTAAGAGATATTTAGGATAATGTGAACGGTTAAATTTATAACTTGAGTTTCAAAGATAGAAAGGAGGGAGAGAGAGAGAGTAGTACATACAAAATAAGGATAGGGTGAAGTTTCTGACAAACACATATACACAAATATATATATATATATATATAGTGAAAGAAAATATCCACATGAAAAATATATTCTTCACAACGGCAATTCCATGCTGGAGCCGAAGAGACCGAATGGTGAAAATACAAAGATGAAAGGCTCCAGACTGTCCTCTATGTGTATGTGTGTGTGTATGTTTGGTATTGAGTGACATAGAGAATGTGGCGAGATGCAACTGAGGAAGGGGTGCTGGCGAATCCCTGCTATATGTTTACAGACATTATTTGTATGCACAAAAAACACACATGTACCCATTCTTGTATCTCACACACACACACACACACACACAAAAACACACACACACAAACACAGTCCCTATTCTTTCTATGTGTTAGCATGCATTCTATATTTCTGCACACACAAAAATTCACACACGCACCAAATGTTCTATCATTCATCACACACAATCACTCATGCACATATGCATACGCACACACATTCAGACACGCATATGCATACTTAAAAGCATTAACACACACACACACACAGAGTCCCTATTCTATGTGTTAGCATGCATTCTATATTTCTGCACACACAAAAATTCACCCACGCACCAAATGTTCTATCATTCATCACACACAATCACTCATGCACATATGCATACGCACACACATTCAGACACACACATGCATACTTAAAAGCATTAACACACACTCACACACACACAGAGAGTCCCTATTCTATGTGTTAGCATGCATTCTATATTTCTGCACACACAAAAATTCACCCACGCACCAAATGTTCTATCATTCATCACACACAATCACTCATGCACATATGCATACGCACACACATTCAGACACACATGCATACATAAAAGCATTAGCACACACACACACACACACACACACACACATCCCTATTCTATGTGTTAGCATGCATTCTATATTTCTGCACACACAAAAATTCACACACGCACCAAATGTTCTATCATTCATCACACACAATCACTCATGCACATATGCATACGCACACACATTCAGACACATATGCATACATAAAAGCATTAGCACACACACACACACACACACACACATCCCTATTCTATGTGTTAGCATGCATTCTATATTTCTGCACACACAAAAATTCACACACGCACCAAATGTTCTATCATTCATCACACAATCACTCATGCACATATGCATACGCACACACATTCAGACACATATGCATACATAAAAGCATTAGCACACACACACACACACACACACACACATCCCTATTCTATGTGTTAGCATGCATTCTATATTTCTGCACACACAAAAATTCACACACGCACCAAATGTTCTATCATTCATCACACACAATCACTCATGCACATATGCATACGCACACACATTCAGACACATATGCATACATAAAAGCATTAGCACACACACACACACACACATCCCTATTCTATGTGTTAGCATGCATTCTATATTTCTGCACACACAAAAATTCACACATGCACCAACTGTTCTATCATTCATCACACACAATCACTCATGGACATATGCATATGCACACACATTCAGACACACATATGCATACTTAAAAGCATTAGCACACACACACACACACACACATACACGCATGCAAAGATTGTGTACATGTAAAGGCTAACACCAGACCAAAACATACAAATAACAGCTGCGCTCAATACTGTCCCTGCAAACTCATTTCAGAAAAACGGCGGTAGAAAAACTGTTCCTGCAATACTGAAAGACATCAATCAATAATGCCACACCAGCACAACGCCACCACCATAATCATCACAAGCAGCAGCAGCAGCAGCAGCAGACAAAACCATCCTGAGCTGCTGTTACAAGGTTGGTAGTGGAGGTTGCAGTGATTGTGGTGGTAGGTGATATGATATGAGAGAGGGGGAAGAAGGACAGAGAGAGAGAGTGAGAGGCAATAAAAAAAGTAAATAAATAAATAAATGAATAAATAAAACAGTATGAAATAAGAAATGGAAACAAAACAAAACAAAAGAAAGAGTGTTTCTTTCCTGATATAATTCAAAACAGATAAATCAACAAAAACAATGACAAAAATATCTAGTTTTACAAAACAAAATATATATATAAAAAAAAAAGAAAACCCCATAAAATAAAAATTTAAAATTTAGAAGAAAAAATATAAAGAACAAAAGGGAAGAAAATAAAGAAAAGAAAGGCTTTCCGAAATTGAGGCGAAAACAACCAAATCTTGGAACAAAAATTCTTTATTCCAAGGAAGGAGTGATACAACAGCCACACAAGTTTATTCTTGGGAATATTTGCAATTTGTCAATGCCATAATGCTAAATGGAACTATGCTTGAAATGTTAGTGCCATCACCACCACCATAATAATAATAATAATAATAATAATGATAATTAATAATAATAATGGTAATCATAAGTCGTGTTGATTAAAAATGATAAACAAAAAAGCTAAATAAAATTGGAAAGAAAAATGAAGAGTAAAAGAGTTGGGGTTTTTTCTTTTTATTTTGATTGGTTAAATATAGGAAGGAAAAAAGATATACTAGAGACAGATACGGTTCGCTTAAATGTAATACATGACTTCATGCATTACAAGAAAAGAGAGGAGAAAAAAACTGGAGACAGTTTTTGGTGTAAGTGCTTTAGAGATTTTCAAGTTTTAAAGTTGACCATTAGTGCTTGGTTCTTGTCAGCACAGCGGTGCTGTAAATTTAGGGTTTGAAAATAAAACACCCTAAAAAAAAAAATTTTTTTTAATCAACCAAATAGAAATGTGGATTGACTGAGAACAATTATTATTATTATCATTCTTCTTCTTCTTATTATTATTATTAAGGTGGTGAGCTGGCAGAATTGTTAGCACATCGAGCAAAACGCTTAGCAGTATTTTGTCTGTCTGCACATTCTGAGTTCAAATTCTGCCAAGGTCAACTTTGCTTTTCATCCTTTCAGGATTGATAAATTAAGTACCAGTGAAACATTGGGGGTCAATGTAATTGACTGATCCCCTTCCACAAAATTTCAGGCCTTGTGCCTATAGTAGAAAGGATTATTATTATTATTATTATTATTATTATTATGGTGGTGAGCTGGCAGAAATGTTAGCACATTGGGCAAAATGCTCAGCTGCATTTCATCTGTCTTTATGTTTGGAGTTCAAATTCCACTGAGGACAACTTTGCCTTTCATCTTTTGGGGATCAATAAATTAAATGCCAGTCAAGTGCTGGGGATATGTAATCGACTTATTTCCCCCAACCCAAAATGGCTGCTCTTGTGGCAAAATTTGAAATTATTATTATTCACTGCAAGGAAGTTATAATAGTAGGGTTGAAGGAGTAATTTGCAAACTGGTATGAATGGCTTTGAACACACAAAACTGTGTTTAACCGCAGGCAATAAGAATATGAATTTTTGAGAGATGAATTCCTTTCTTCATCTTGGAAATTTATGATATCTACAATACAAAAGATCTTCAGGCAGAAGAGAGAGAAATAAAAAGAAGACTACAAAGATACAAAAAGCAAATATAGATCCTGTGGTTAATGGAATATTTCTGTAGTTAGCCACTACTGGACAATTTTATCTTGTAGACATTATTATATTGTTTAATTCCAGATCATCTCTAATCAAGCCAATTTCTGATTAAAGGAGATTACAGTTTCCAAACGTAATTCATTGAGGACTATTTTATCTATAATATATCGTCTTGTTTTTAGCAGCAAGTTCTGATTTGAGGGAATTTTGGCTGCTACTTCTAGCATGTTGAATGACCATGTAGAAACTCCATTGTTGGTTCAGTGTATATTCATATTATTGGATAAATATTAAAAATAATAAAATTGAAGAAATAACAGAATGATACAGTAAGGTGTAGTTTAGCAAGAACATTAAGATTTGTGCAAAATATACGGCTTTCTGTGAGACATTATTGATTGTTAAACAACTAAAATAGTCTATAGCTAACAAGGCCCTGTTTCCATTAGTGAGCAACATATCTTCTTGTTTTTCCTCTTCTAAAGTTGTATGCTACAATGGTGCTACAGAATAGCAGCTGCATCAGGTGTTGTCCATCTTCAATTCCACAAGCTACAACTTCAGAAAGCATGCTGTTTGCAAACATATTCTACCGTAAAGCAATGGTTGGCATGGTAGCTGCTATAGTTCTGTCAATTTGCCATATTGCAGAGTTGATAAATGTGGACTTCACTTTTATTATCATGTTAGCAGGCATCTTTAGCTGTGTGAGTGAACAAACTGTATAAAAATTCACAACAGCAACTGCAGTTGTTTGTAGTAGCAACAGCATTACAGTTAGACAGAAATGAGACATCGAAAATGTGAAGAACTGAAGGCAGTCAATTTAGGAAAAGTGTGTGGAGGGGGGATACCAATCGCACACATATTCACACATACATACACATACACACAAAAATGCAGCCAGCTACAAATTTTTTGCTAGATCTGAAAGAATAACTGATGAAGGAAATTTATGGTTCAGTTGCACAGCTAAACCCTGATAGTCATTAAATTTGGTTCAAGTTCCGAGTGGTTTAATTAGACAGTCAAATAATACTTCATCAGTAAAGATATTTGGGAAATGATAACGATTGAAGAACTTCCAACGACTGAAGATTGTAAAACAGCAAAAGTTCTTTGTTAGTGAAAATAATATGAGCAAAAAACCTAAATAACTAACAATTATCTGATGCCAACAAAGGTACTTTTATTTTTAAGAAGATTACTTATTTATCAAAAGAGCTGATGTGCTTAAAAATTGGCGAAGATGTATTTTAATCAAGTAAGGATAGCACATAATTTGAAACTGTTATTTAATGGGTCAATCTTAAAATGTTCACTTCCAACAAGAAACTTCACAAGAAAATTTGAAACAAGTACCTTGAAACTAAAGTAATAAATAAAACTTTAGCATCAAATTTTAGGAGAGTTGAAGATTTGGTGTTATAGAATTGTACAATAATACATTTAGTTTTGATGAAAATGTT
Organism: Octopus sinensis; assembly: GCF_006345805.1. Taxonomy (NCBI): domain Eukaryota; kingdom Metazoa; phylum Mollusca; class Cephalopoda; order Octopoda; family Octopodidae; genus Octopus; species Octopus sinensis. The sequence continues at coordinate 172,881,810 of NC_042997.1, forward strand.
TGGATAAAACACTTTAGATTCTTTTATTATATTGCTATTAGTATTAGGAATTCTTTCGCTGTATTTCTATGTTTCTTATGCTTTTCTGTTTTTAGTTAAATCAACAAATTATGTTAGTTCATAAAAGGAATCAAGAGGGTACATTCACTTTAGTTTTAATGCTGTTGTTTGAAATAAAGGAACAGGGGGCTGGAAACAATTTGGGAAGTTTTTGTAGAAAAATATTCTATGTGTTTTTTTTTAATAGATAAAAACTATTTAATTAATTTTATTTTTTGAAAATTTTATGGTGCAAATTCTGGTAGTACATTGTCTCACATTTTCTCAAGAGAATTATCTGAAATCTAAGGAAACTGCAATGAAATTCTGAACAGAAAAGAACATGGGAATGAAGGACGAAGGCAAGTCGGGCAAAATATCACATAAAATATTTCATGTAACCAGACTCTGATGTGGTTAGAATGGCAAGAAAACGGTTCCTGAATACCTAAAACAAAAAAAATCAACAACAGAATATGTTAGGGTGACTTCTAACAGATTTTGGACAGAAATTGTTTTCTGTTCAATTTTGCAAAAATTCAAAATCTGCCGACCAGTTCAAACTCTTACATAAGAACAGATAAACATAAAAGAGAAAAATAATTTGCTGAATTACTTGGAAATGTCCAATACATTGAACTAATATGAACTAAATTAACTGAATTCAAGTACCACAAATTTTTAAGAGAACAGCATTAATTCTTGCAAACTTCTCTTTGAACAGAACGGTTTGTTGCTGCATAAGAAGCGCAAGACTACGTACAATGTAATGGTTTTGGCATAGCTTAGTACTTTTTGCTAAAACAGCTAATGGCAAGAAAGAAGCAAGTCAAATTTGATGATAAAAAAATAAATTTCTGTCAATAAGATGTAAATGGAAACACACAGAGAATTAATCTACAAGGGAGTGAAAGTTATTATAAAAAATAAGTAAAGATACTATCAAGAATTCAAGCATAAAATGGAATGATCATAAATCATTTAAAATATATGAAATATCACATAAAATACTCCTTTAAAAAGTATATTACATTAGACTTATAAACCCTGCATCTCTCTCTCTTTCTCTCTACATACATACAAGCATACACATATATGTATGAACATATAAATAGTGTGTGTGTGTGTGTGTGTGTGTGTGTATATATATATATATATATATATATCTGAATGTATGTAAAAGAGAGATAGAGAGCAAAGTTTGATGACAGAATTAATACAACATTGACAGCATAGTGCTACTTTAGAATAATACGTAAAGTAGCAGGAGCATTTCAAGTAATTCTTTGAAATACTTCCTGAAATGATTTATAATAAATAATATATAATTAGCATATTTAGCGGGTAGAAAAATATTAATTTGAATAATTTCTCATTTGCAATCTGAGTAGCATCAGCAGCAGCAATAGTGATATCAGCAAGTTAATAAAGGAACCTGTACATGGTGACTTGATCTGCTAAAAAAAAAAACAGCAGCCAAATCTCCCTCAAATCATACTCTGCTACCTTAAGAAGAGAACACCCTTGCATGAACAGATACTCATGAAAAGAATGGGAGAATCTAAGCTGGAATGCCTTTTTGAATCATAAGCCTGCTCAATGAAGCTTGGCCAAAGCTGAACAACAACTGCTGTAGTAACTATTTATTTGTTATTCTGATTCTTGTTTTGCTATTAAATTGGAAATTAACATTAACGATAGGGATGAATTTTTGCAGTAAGAGCTTTAAAAAACTCTTCAAACAAATCTTGAATTCCAAACTGGACACCGTTTTGTAGAGAAAAACTGAATACTATCTGTACATAAAATGTATTTAACTTCAAAGTTATATGGAATTGTTAAAAAAAAATTGAAAGCAATTAAAAATAATAAATAAAAGATTGGATAGGTAAAAATAGAAACTAATATTGATTTTATTCATTGGTACCAAAGACAGACTGGCATAGATCAAGCAGACAGTATCCACAAAATCACAGAGACACCGTTTCTTCTCTTTCTGTCTTCTGTAGTTACTACAGTGACCACCACTCCTCTGAACTAGGTATTTGCATACCCTGTTATCACCTGAAAGTTGCTACAAATGCTGAAATCCATAATCTTGTCAAAACTACATCATAAAGACATGGATTTATTACTAGAGCCAGGTAATACTCCAGCCAAAATCAGATACTGATCCTCCAAAAAATTCAAGTAAAATCCACATTGGAGTACAGCGCACATCTAGAATATATTGCTGTTTGCTGCTATATATGCACATATCCTAGCATGAGAAAATTAAAAGGTTATTCAACTAATTAGAAAAAATTCAGTTAACTTCAGGCTTCTGCTGTCTCACAAATATGCTGTTTCTTTTCTCTGCTCCATTTATTGTTAGTACATACTACACTCTCGGAGTGGTTGGTATTAGGAAGGGCATCCAGCTGGTTCGCCAGCCCTCAGTCAAAACGTCTAACCCATGCTAGCATGGAAAGCGAATGTTAAACGAAGATGATGATGATGATGATGTATCTTCTCCACCTAAATCAGCTACACATCCAATCACTCTTGCTATGTCTTGCCTCTCAGACTCAATATTAAACATGTCAACCAATTTTTCCTTCTCAGAATAAAGACCTTTTTAGAATTTCCTCTCACCCATGTTTTCTGACAGATATTCAAGCCGAACATGAGACAGCCTGGACTTTTGATGTAAAGGACATTGCTCTTTCTTTGATTAAATTCATTAAAAAAATTTTTTTTTTTTAAATTCAAGGCCACATAGTTGTTGATTCAAACCAACACCCAATACAGATACTTATTTTTATCAAGACCAGAAGTGCAAAGATGACCATAGCAGAATTTAAATAAACAATTTGAGGGACAGATAATATCACTGAGCTTGGCACCCTAGTGATTCGGCCATCCTCGAGTCACTGATGAGAAAATGCATACAGTAGCTGGTTTCCTCAAGCTGTCACTTGAGGAGAAGGAGGAGGAGAAGGACAATAGCAAATGTAAATTAAGAAGCTAAAAACAAAATTATGTAAATAGTATGCAATTAGGAAACTTTTGGCTACTTCCATATAAAGTCTAGATGGAGGAATGAGTGGTGTTCATTGAGAATTATAAAAACAAAACAAACTGACACACACACAGATTTGCTATTTGTATGTGAAGAGTTGAAGTTCAGTATGAAGAATATCAAAAGTTATGCTACATCCAGTGAAATAATCTAAATCTAGACTTGAGGGATAATTTCTAAACTTTTTTTTGTATCCATCCACTTTTTTAGCATTTTTATTTTTTATTTTTGGAAAGACCAGATGTGTAAGACATGGGTGTGACTTGGTTATTAAAGATCCCATCCAGTAGGTAAGTAGGCAGAAGACTAGAACACACACATGAATATGTACAAATATACATATATACTAATATACAAACGTTATCTGTCTCCGACGGAATCAGAATAGTGTGGCAGTTTCAAAGAATAAACTCTGCTGTTGAATACTCTTATACTCTCATTTCTGTATCCAAATGTACACATACATACAAATACTCAGTGCACTCTCATGTTAGAATCATGTGAAGCCCATTGTAAATATGATCCTCAAAAATATGAGGGTTTTATATGTACACACACCCACATACAAATCATAAAATTTATTGGTGAAATATCCAAGAGATGCAGCATGGAGTTTTGTCAGTGAACAGGTTGCGGTCTCACAGCGACGAAAATATTTTGACAAATTAAATTTAAATGTTGAAGTGAATCTAATGGTTTTTGTGTGTTTCTTAAATGGCTTATAAACACCTTCCATGCTGCAATTGTTTCCATTCCAGCACACGATCTCAGATCAGGTCACTTGCTATGCAAGTACATCTCCGTAATATCCAAGAGTTGTTTTTTAATAAGATCTTTTTTGTTAACTTTCTTATAACCCATGAATGTGTAAAATAGAAATTAAGAAAAAAATTTTTTTTTAAATCCCTAAAAACTCCTGAAAATAAAAGGGAGCGAACAGACATTGTAGTTTATTCAAACATAAACACACACAAATATATAGGGTTAAGAAGTTACTTCACAACCACATTAGCTATCTTATGGAATTTGGTAGACTGAAAGTTGTGTGGAAGCTCATCATGAGTGTGTGTCTTTCGCTGTTGTATATCTGAAAGATGTAACCATCAACTAGAAAACTACACATGTATGTGTGTATGTGTGTGTGCGCGCGTAGAAACACCTTAGTTCTTTCCAGAAGGTTTCAATATTGTTTCTGCACCAAAGTACACTGACTCCCTTATCATGCATGCACATTATTGGAAATGCAGTAAATAAGTGGTTGACCAATTGGAAACCAGAAGCCAATGATGCTTTTGTTCATCAATTGTGATAATAAATGATAAATGACAACTACTAATCCATGTCTTTTGTTTTATTCTCTCATGAAATTCCTATTTACAAGTACATACAAAGGTGCAGAAAAATTATCAGGTTCTTGCAAAGAAGGAACAATACTTTAAAGATCCACCTCTTGTTCTCACTTTCATAGACATACAACACAAAACCACACAAAAAAAAACCTCAAAAGAAAAGGTGCAAAAACAAAAATAAGAATATCTGGTTTCACACCGAAAACCCCCTAAAAGAAACAAATTTATTAATAAAATATAGAAAATGATAATAATAATAAAAATTGGAGATCGATAATGTTCGTAGGCAGATAAAAGTATTTTAAGATGTGTGAGTGTGTATTAATTTAGTAGCGGATAAATAATAAAGCTGCCTATTCACAATAACATTTCTAACTAGAAACTGAAGAGTCATTTTCAAGTCATAACATCAATGAAAGATATTTTTATCCTCCTTTGAAAATGTAGCAACCATTCTATAAATAAAACTGGCCATCTTAAAAGCTAGCTTGTTACACACAAATGGTCCAGGGATTTTATTATTATTATTATTATTATTATTACTACTACTACTTTCTATATTTATTAATTTTTTTTTTTTTTGCAAGAAATATATTACAACTAACTGAATGGTTCATTTTCCATTGTAACTGGCCAAGACCAACACATCTCTCTCTCCCCCGCTTTCTTTGTAAAGTCTTTCTGGCTGTCCGTCTGTTTCTATTATTCAAACCAGTCACAAAGGCAGCATTGCTGAGCATTCTAATTCCCGAGAAAATATTCTTTCAAAAGAGAATGCATATTATTTAATTAAATTTTTTTTTATAAAGTGGATACAGGGAGAGCGTGTGTTCAAATGTATCTCTGGATTATTCATGCAACATTCCTGGCAATAAAAGCCATAATTCTCTTGAAATCTACCTTCTGTTTCATTATTTGAATGGAAGCAAAAGACAAAAGTTTTGGTTAGCCATTATTTGAATATGAAGAATAAATTGCAAGTGAAGTATTAAAACCTTCGTAACTAACATTCATGATATATGAATAAACTGACTTGTTTTGTTTTTCAACTAGAGAGAACATCATCTAGAAAAGCTTGTGGTTTAAGAAATCCTACTTGCAATTACATAATTCTGGGTCCAATTCTACTGTGCAGCACCTTGGAAAAGTTTCTTTATTTAAGCCTCTAGCTGGGAAAAACCTTGCAAGTGAAAATGGATAGATGGAATCTGTACAGGGACCCATTGAATATTAAACTATGCATCTTGCTTCACCAAACATAACAGCACACTTAGCCCTTGAGTAGCTTTAGTAAAGCATATGCTGATGCTATGAGTATTTGGACTAGGTTTTCTGCTTGAGAACAATGTAGAGGCTGTGGTCTCATTCTTCACCTTCTCCTAACCATTCTTAGAGGGCCTGCAAAAACATCATGGGCTGATCTTCCACTACCAAAGTGATCAGCTGAAAAGTCGTTCTACAGACATATGTGAGAGTGTGTGTGAGTGCACGTGGGTATAGTCATGTCATTAAGTATATGTGAGGGTGTTGTTTATTGGCTAATTTTTGTAGAAGACTTAGTATAATTGACTCAACTCACCCTAGAAATATTCTCAATGTATTCTTTATTGATACAGCTTCTCACAAGTTAAAAACAAATATGAATTAGGTAAGACTTGAGTTCAGAATTCAGTTGGAGAAAATTAAATACAACTTCAGGCATTTTGTAGGAATAGGAAAATGTGAGAATAATCTAATACTTTCTTATTTCTGCAGAATTACAGAAAGGAATTTATTTATACTGCAATATGTATTTTGCATATACAATTTGTGACCAATTTACTTGTCCAAATTTTCAGACTAACTATTCTGAGACACCAGCTTTAAGGAATTTAGTCATTTATATTGACCTTACTTAATCTAGTGATTATCAATTTGTTTACCAAATGGTTAAGGCAGTGTTTATTGGTGTAAAGAGACACACCATTTTATACACACACACATATTATATATGGCTCAAAGATCAAATAAACACAAAGACGAGGTAAAAACAACAAACAGAGTGTATTGAGCTTATGCTTAGGAAAGAAGGTGAGATGTACATGAATGTTTGAAGGATCTTGGGAATAAGAAGTTAGCTAGCGGTCCCCAGCCGCAAGTATATCCCTGTTGGGAGAACGTCTTGTTTGCCGTAGATTTTCCACAGACGCAGGGACAGGATGGATTGAAGCCGCTGGTTGCCGGATCAGACGCTTCTGTTTACCAGAGCCCTGTTAGCCAGGTGCGGCCCTGATACCGCTGGGTATCAGAACAATCCGCCTTGGGTGGCCCTACCAGAAATCAAAGTCTCTGACAGTATAGCTCTGGTTGGAGATCATGCGGTCGTTAGCCTCAAATCGCCAGGCCTGGTCGGTGTTTGTGAGAGATGAATGAAGCCAGCTCAACCCACCCCGGGTGAATGGTGTCTCAAGACAAGAAGATGTTTAGGAAAACTGGAAGAAGTCTTTAACATTTCAAACCTATGCTCTTCTACAAACAGGATAGAATGACAACAGTAGAAGAAAGCTGGAGAGAAAATAAACAAAACAAATATGTTTGAATTAAGTGGTCATTGCATGTGTGCATATGCTCACATAACAGGCTTCTACACAATGTCTATCTTACAAGTTTTACTTCATAAGGTATACCATATTGGTCAATGCAATAGTGTAAAAACCACATTGGTCAACTTCATGGTGTAAAACACCTAAACTGATGCACATAAACAGCATTGATCCTGGAACCAAGTGGCTGCAAAGTAGACTTCTTCACTATATGCACCCGTTATGTGTTATGTGTCAGATAAAATAATCATTCGAACATAGTGAGTGATTATAGTTTGAGGAGTGGCTGGCTTGTAAAATCAAAATGTTTATGGTCTAAATCTCTCTCTTTCTTTCTTTCTTTCTGAATTGCACTATGCAGCAAACAACTGCAGTCAGCAGCAGAAGCAGAGAAGAAGATGTGTAGCATTTGGCATTTTTCATTTTCATATGCATGAAGAGATGATTAGATCTGAAAGTGAGTCATGATCATTTATTAGGTGTTGAAAGGCAAAACACTTTCTCTATCTCTCTCTCTCTCTTTTTTTTTTTCCCCCAGCCTTTCTTCCGTTGAGCAACCATCATCACAACCATCACCACCATTTGCTGCTGATTATAATCTGATTCATCAGTTGAAAACAGAAACTCACAGAGCCATCTTGAAAGAAGAGATTGACCCTTTTGATCCCCGCCTCCACTACCATCCTTTTTCCTCCTCTTCATCATCATCAACAACAGCAGTAACACACATGACTCTGAACGTTACTGAAAGGTATCATCTAGAAAGTAGCCTAGATGCTTTAAAGTTCTTATATTTCTAATAGATATCTAAATATGGCAATGAGGATGAACACACGGTAAGAACGATAATGATGATGATGATGATGATGATAATAAAGAAAGGAAACTAGGAGAGAAATGCCAAGGAGAAAGCAACTGTTAAGAAGACTGTATCTTCTTGTGGATTTTGTTTCGTTCCAAGTATTCCTGTGTAGACCAATGAAAAAAGCATTCCAGCCAAGACCATCCAGTTTATTTCCAGAAAGTGTCACCAAAATCATTAATGAAAATTGTGTCTTTTTTGTTTTAATACAATGAATGGTCTGAGGAAAATTTGGCAACTATTTCTAGCAGGTCAAATGACCACATAGAGGCTACCATGTTGTTTAGCTCCAAGTATTCCTATTGTAGACCAATGACAAAAGCATTCCAGCCATGACCATCCAGTTTATTTCCAGAAAGTGTCACCAAAAGTATTAATAAAAATTGTGTTTTCTTTTTTTTTTGTTTTAATACAATGTATGGTCTGAGGAAAATTTGGCAACTATTTCTAGCAGGTCAAATGACCACATAGAGGCTACCATGTTGCTTTTAAGTTGTATGCTAGTGAAGTGCTTGTATGCATGAGCATGTGAGAATATGATGTTGTTTAGCTCCAAGTATTCCAGCCATGACCATCCAGTTTATTTCCAGAAAGTGTCACCAAAAGTATTAATAAAAATTGTGTCTTTTTTGTTTTAATACACTGTAAAGTCTGAGGAAAATTTGGCAACTATTTCTAGCAGGTCAAATGACCACATAGAGGCTACCATGTTGCTTTTAAGTGTATGCTAGTGAAGTGCTTGTGTGCATGGGCATGTGAGAATATGTTCTTGTAGTTTTTAAATAACATTAAAAATAAAATCTCTGAACAGTAACTGGAACAATTCTGTGTAGAAGACATACATCTGAATATGAAAGTATTTGAAGAAACATAGGAGGATATAGACCAGACACAGACTAATTCCTATACTTATTTTATCTTGGTCAAATATCTTCTAATATCTTCTGATAAAAGAGGCCTCTTTTCTTTCAGGTTGTTTTTTTTTCTTTTTTTTTTGTTTTAATACAATGTATGGTCTGAGGAAAATTTGGCAACTATTTCTAGCAGGTCAAATGACCACATAGAGGCTACCATGTTGCTTTTAAGTTGTATGCTAGTGAAGTGCTTGTATGCATGAGCATGTGAGAATATGATGTTGTTTAGCTCCAAGTATTCCAGCCATGACCATCCAGTTTATTTCCAGAAAGTGTCACCAAAAGTATTAATAAAAATTGTGTCTTTTTTGTTTTAATACACTGTAAAGTCTGAGGAAAATTTGGCAACTATTTCTAGCAGGTCAAATGACCACATAGAGGCTACCATGTTGCTTTTAAGTGTATGCTAGTGAAGTACTTGTGTGCATGGGCATGTGAGAATATGATGTTGTTTAGCTCCAAGTATTCCTATTGTAGACCAATGACAAAAGCATTCCAGCCATGACCATCCAGTTTATTTCCAGAAAGTGTCACCAAAAGTATTAATAAAAATTGTGTCTTTTTTGTTTTAATACACTGTAAAGTCTGAGGAAAATTTGGCAACTATTTCTAGCAGGTCAAATGACCACATAGAGGCTACCATGTTGCTTTTAAGTGTATGCTAGTGAAGTGCTTGTATGCATGAGCATGTGAGAATATGATGTTGTTTAGCTCCAAGTATTCCTATTGTAGACCAATGACAAAAGCATTCCAGCCATGACCATCCAGTTTATTTCCAGAAAGTGTCACCAAAATCATTAATGAAAATTGTGTCTTTTTTGTTTTAATACACTGTAAAGTCTGAGGAAAATTTGGCAACTATTTCTAGCAGGTCAAATGACCACATAGAGGCTACCATGTTGTTTAGCTCCAAGTATTCCAGCCATGACCATCCAGTTTATTTCCAGAAAGTGTCACCAAAATCATTAATGAAAATTGTGTCTTTTTTGTTTTAATACACTGTAAAGTCTGAGGAAAATTTGGCAACTATTTCTAGCAGGTCAAATGACCACATAGAGGCTACCATGTTGTTTAGCTCCAAGTATTCCTATTGTAGACCAATGACAAAAGCATTCCAGCCAAGACCATCCAGTTTATTTCCAGAAAGTGTCACCAAAATCATTAATGAAAATTGTGTCTTTTTTGTTTTAATACACTGTAAAGTCTGAGGAAAATTTGGCAACTATTTCTAGCAGGTCAAATGACCACATAGAGGCTACCATGTTGCTTTTAAGTGTATGCTAGTGAAGTGCTTGTATGCATGAGCATGTGAGAATATGATGTTGTTTAGCTCCAAGTATTCCAGCCATGACCATCCAGTTTATTTCCAGAAAGTGTCACCAAAATCATTAATGAAAATTGTGTCTTTTTTGTTTTAATACACTGTAAAGTCTGAGGAAAATTTGGCAACTATTTCTAGCAGGTCAAATGACCACATAGAGGCTACCATGTTGCTTTTAAGTGTATGCTAGTGAAGTACTTGTGTGCATGGGCATGTGAGAATATGATGTTGTTTAGCTCCAAGTATTCCAGCCATGACCATCCAGTTTATTTCCAGAAAGTGTCACCAAAAGTATTAATAAAAATTGTGTTTTCTTTTTTTTTTTTTTTTTTTTTTTGGAGGGGAAGGAGCAATATTATGGGTTCATATTAAGAAGAGGTTAAAACTTCAAAACAGGGACGTTTGTATGATATACTTATTGTTTTTGTATACCTTGTTTATATACATATATATTTGTGTAAAAAAAAAACAAAAACGCATTGATAACATTTATTTGTGTGTTTGTGTGTGTGTGTGTGCATGCGTGCACGCTATACAGACATGTGCACTTTCTAACTATCAAAATTTGCAACTTAGTTGTTTCCAGTTAAATGCATGTGTCTATAATATGACAGAGTGATTAAGTAACTTGTTAAAGGGTGAAACTTGAAGTCACATTCACATTATCAACAATAGTAATTATATATATAATAAAATATATATATACATGAAATATTAAATATATATATATATATTGTTGTATTTAGGAATGGTCATTTTGCCAGTTTAGCCAATAAAAACACACGCACTATATATTTGGTGTTACTTTGCTTCATTGTTATTTATTTTTTACATTAATCTTAATCTTATTTCGGCCAGAGTTCTTTCGTCACACTCCTGTGACCGCATCAGTGATCCTTTGCTTTCTTCTTTCTTATTTGTGTGTCTCTCCTTACTAACCGTCAGCCATTTTGTATTTCTATTGTATGTGTCTTCATTTGCACATGCATGTATCTCTATATTTCAAAACATGATTTCACATCAAAAGTCTTGCAAAACAAATATATAAACATATATATATATATATATATATATATATATATAATATAAATATATATATATATATATATTATAAATTTGTTTCAGCTCCATATGGGCACATGGGATGGACCCATCTCATCAGATATCAGAAAAGACTCATCTGATCTCATATGAGATGGGTTTGAATCAAACTGTTATTAAAAATATATGTATATATGTATCTCCAAACAAATGTGTTGGGTGCCTCTTCCTTTCATCTGTCAACTCTCTCATTACACACACACACACACACACACTAGATTCAATAATATGAAGTAAAGAAGATATGAGTGAGAATAGATGGATAGACAGATAGATAATTAGATTGATTGTAGGTAGGTAGGTAGAGAGGCAGAGATTTCAACTGAAACAAATGGAGTTCATTTTATTTTAGTATAAATTAGATTGAAGACATCTGGTTGAGTTGAAGGATTAATTTTCTAATGTTAATCATGGAAAACAACAACAACAACAATAATTGGTAAGAATATACAAAGAAGGCAATAATGATAATGACGATGATGATAATGATGGTGATTAAAAGATAAATTGAAAAAAAAAATAATAAAAAACAAACAATAAAGATAGCAAAAAATATAACCAGTAATGATGATAAAAGTTTTAATCGGAGATTTCACATGATTGTCAAATATTTAATACTTATTTAGTCGTATTCAATAGAAAAGTTTACACAGAAAGGTGTTTCTCTTGAGATAGGCTCACCTATAGTACAGAATAGGATTGAAAAAAAAAAAAAAACCAAATGGGGAAAAAAAAAGAACAAAAATAGGACAAAAGGTTTCAACAAAAATTAAATTAACAAGATGTTTACAAAATTTTAAAAAGAGTCAAAACAATGTATGTATAAAAATGAAATAAACAAACAAAACAAAACTAAAAGCAAGTGACATAGAACAACAAAAATATACATATGTATGTATATATATATACAAACACACACGTCAACACATGAATGTATACACACATACATGTGTATATATGTGTGCGTGTGTGTTTGCTTGTGCATATACATATATGTGTGTGTGAGTGAGTGTGTGTGTGTGTGTGTATATACATATATACATACTTGTTATGAGAATGTGAGTGTGCACATATATATATATATACATACATATACATGTATATATGTATATATATACATATATATATATATATACATATATATATACATATATATATATATATATATACATATATGTATACATATACATATATATATACATATATATATACATATATATATATATATGTACATATATATACATATATATGTACATACATATATATATATACATACATATATATATATATATATATACATATATATGTATATATGTACATATATATGTATGTATATATATATATGTATATATATATACATATATGTATATATATATATATATACATATATGTATATATATATATACATAAATGTATATATATATATACATATATATGTATATATATACATACATATATATATATATATATATATACATATATATGTATATATATACATATATATGTATATATATACATATATATGTATATATATATACACACATACACACACAAGAAACATATATATATATATTTTTATGTATACACACACACACACATACATACATCACCACCACCATGCAAGAGAAAAGCATGGTAAAGAACCATTGAAATCATCAGATAGCTAGATCTAGATCTTCCAGAAACTGTAGAAGGATGGATTGGGCAGTAATACAAATAGCAGCAGCAGCAATAGTGTTTTAAAAGTAACCCCCCTTCCCCACAGGTAACACAATCAAAGGGCACGCACGCAGTCATTCACATTCTTCGGATTCAGCCAAGATATACAACGTACCACACCACACAAGGCACCACTTCTTTTCTACAAAAGAATTTGAGAAGAATAGAGCAAACCTTTCAAGAAAGAGTACTTCTCTGTGTAACTTGGAATTACACACATACAGAGGTATATATGAATGGATTTCACATAAGTTTCGATGAATGAAAGTTACAGATCTTTGAGAGGTAAAACAGTTATTATACTACAGTTTTAATTGCCTGAGCATCCAACTGCCAGTTGTACCCTTAACATAAATACCCAGGCACATTCACCCGGACTTAGTGTTTGTAAAAAAAAAAGGTACATATTTCTTTACTACCCACAAGGGGCTAAACACAGAGGGGACAAACAAGGACAGACAAAGGGATTAAGTCGATTACATCGACCCCAGTGCGTAACTGGTACTTAAATTATCGACCCTGAAAGGATGAAAGGCAAAGTCGACCTCAGCTGAATTTGAACTCAGAATGTAACGGCAGACGAAATACGGCTATGCATTTCGCTCGGCGTACTAACGTCTCTGCCAGCTCATCGCCTTTAAAAAGGTACAGTCTGTCATAATTTAAGTGACAGGGCATTCCACAGACAATTGTATGCTTTGCAGTGTGTATGGCCCTTCAAATTACAGGTACAACACAGAGACCCTACATTGCTTCCAACCAACTCAATTTTACTTCCAAGGCTGTGCAGTGAGATCGAAACCTGAAACATTGTGATTGAGAAATGAATGTGTTAACGGTTCAACCTAACAACCATACCATGTAGCTGTGCCTGCATGCATGTGTGTGTGTGTGTATGTACTTCTACTAACTCAAAGAGTAGAATTATTTATACTATGCAATGCTGTATAGAAACAAATGTCAATCAGCACTCAGATGAAGCATTTGATTATCTCTGACCATTCTCCCATCTGCCAACCAGTCCAATTCAGTCCAGCCTAGCCTAGCTCAGTCCAGCTCAGCCCAGCCAGCAAACCAGGACATACCTGCCTCCTTGCCTCACAAGTCTAGCAATGCTTGTAATTAAATAATTGTCCAATAAAATTTGAAGGACTTAAAAATGTTTTGTTTTCTTTTTTAAATGTTATATGAGTGGAAACAAATGAGAATATACAAATGATTGATATTAATAATAATAATATTTGTGTTTTCCATGATTGTGAGTATGGGGAGAGCTTATAATACATCTGCAGCTAATTTCCCTTCCCGCCTTCCAACAATGAAGCTGGCATGACAGTGTGGGGGACACAAACAATCTGTTGCTAGATGGCCATCAACTGAGGCAAGAGATGTCAAATATGTTGTTCATAGGTACACCATATAAAACATGTAAGGTCTCAAATGAAGGTTGGCTGCCACATAGAGGTCCAGCACTGACTTATCTCTGCCAATTCTGTTACAGATTTCAAAATAGACTGTGGGTTTTTATGTTTTGTGTGTTTTTGCTGACCTTCAGTTCATGCAATGGATGTCAATGAACTCTACTATATATTTTTTACATTGATACCAGGGATACAAGTTGAAAATTTCTGAAAGAAGTGAGTGATCTAGGATGGATGTGGAAATATTCTTAAAAAATTTATATATATATAAGATATGTATATATCCATACATACCCCCGCACACATACATCTCTCTCTCCACACAGACATGTGTGTGTTTGTGTGTATACATGCATTTTAATGTTTACTTTTCAGAATACATACATACACACACACACACATATATATATGCATGCATACATATACACACAAATATAGACAACAGACATGCTCGAATCTCTCCACACCTCTCTCCACACACATACATACAGGTGCATGCATGTGTATACATGTACATATATGCATGTGTATACACACACAGATACACATAAAGATCAAATAAAATATTTGGATGGAAGATATGTCTGGCATGTTTAGTATCTGATGAAATTCAATAGTTCTTTGGAAATAAATCCGCATTGAAAATTTAAAAATAAAAATCCAATGCATAATAGTTCATGGGATAAAAATATTTGAATTTGGAGAGAGAAAAAAATGGAACAAAAAAAAAACTTTAAAAAAAAAAACCCAAAAAAAAAAAACCAGATCTTATCCTTCCAGCAGTATGTTTGTTATGTCATTTCTGCTGAAAATTTAGGTCCCACATCCACCTAAACCCCCGCCCACCCTCATTTCAGAATAAATGTCAGTCCATTCTGAAGAAATCAGAGAAGAGGGATCTAAATTTGCATTTTGTTTTTTCGAAGTTAATGTTTTCCAGTTTTTTTTATTTTCCTTTTCTTTCTTTTTTTTCTTAGCAGCAAATGATTCTGTGAGTTAGTTGATTGTCCTCCGCATCAGTGAAATTCATAGAGAAGAGAAGTATCCAAGTCTTGCTTGTGACAATTTGTGGTTGGTTGCACCTTATTCCTTCCTCATTCTGTATTCTAAAAATACTTCTTTTCTCCAAAGTGTCCGTCCGTCCGTCCGTCCGTCTGCCTGTAGCACGCAAAGTGCTAAAAACAGTTCAGGAACCACGACCCCCGTCCAACATCTGGAGAGAAAGAAATAATGTTTGAAGGGGAGGGGAAAAGAGAGGAAGCGAGTCATTTTTTCATAATAAAAAGTTGTTCATGGGTGTATGTGTATTTTGTTTCATTTTTTTATTTTCTATTATTTCTTTGTCCAGTTGTGTATGAGTGTGCCTGTGTGTAAATATATGCATGTGTGTGTGTGTATATACATATATATATATATGTACACATGCACACACATATACATACATACATACACATACACACACACAAACACTCCTTAAATTTTATTTTTTATTTTTTACAATTTTTAAATATTTCTTTTTTTTTTTTTTCACTTCTTATCACTGTTCAGCAGTGCCACGTTGAAGTTTTTACCCACCTCAGAGTTCACAAATTCATTCTGTTGGTTTTTATTTTATTTTTTTTTCTCTGTGTTATATCTAAGGGTTCATCATTAAGTCAATAACCTACAAATATAATTGTAGATTTACACAAGGAACTGAAGGGTAACTTCATCAATGCCACTGTCACCATTCACCATCATCATTAACCATCCACCACCACATCAAAAATAACCCACCAACATCACGACTACCATGAATACCACCACCACCACCACTGAAACCACCACTTATATCATCATCTTCTCCAACAAAAATGACCACCACCACTGTAGTCAAAGAGCAGTTGCTGCAGTAGTAGTAGTAGTATCATAATAGACCTGTGGTGGGCATCGGATCGAGTGACCTTGCTGTGAGTTGAAGTCCTGTTGTCACATAACCGTGTGATTGATGTGTGTCTAACACAAATAGACCATGAATGTGTATGTACAGACGTCATGTCACAAATGAACAGGCACAGGGGCGCCACCTGGGAAGCAGTTACTGCAAGAAGAAGAGACGACTCAGTGCTGCAGTGGCAGCTAACCAGATATATGACAGAAAAAGAGAGAGAGAGAGTAAGAGTAAGAAAGAGAGATAGATAGACAGACAGACAGAATAATATGAAGCAAAAGATTTAATGAAACATTATGAGGCAGAACAGCAGTATGTAAAAACTGTTTCGTAAGACTACAAGATGGACAGTTGATAGGGAAAAAGATGAAACGAGAATGGGAATTCTTTTCTTTTTGATTGAGATTTTTGCTTTATAAAGACTCATACTTTTTATAAAGACACATACTTTTAATAATATGGCTATTTATATTTCTTTTGCTGCACTTTCACATCATGTCTGCAGCATGTAAACTTAGTTGGGGAAGACGAATTGCTTTGTAAATGAATAAATATAACACCAATCATTATATACAGCTATACAATTTCAAAAATAAATTACAATAAATAAACTATAATAAACAACCACAAAACTTAACATATAGATATGTAATCATTGCTAACAGTTTCCTTACAAACTAACAAAATCTTTTTTAAGGCTACACACTGTATAGCATGTATTGTTGGGTGAAAATGCATTATGTCAAGCATATCCCCAGGGAAAATCTACAGGAAATTATATGCCAAAATAATAGAACTAATGAGTTAATTTTAGAAGAAGAAAAAAATCTAACATAAATGTAATTTTATTAAAATTCCATAATATTAGTTTCCATAGGAATTACTGCTTATACATTATAAGGCACTGCATGTTTGTTTCACTTTTACCTGAATATACTGGTGTAAATAAATATTGATCTCTGACAATTAAAATTTAAATTGATACTGCTTTAAAGTAAAAGTATAGAGAATACTGAATAAAGGAGTGAATTAATTTTTGCTATAGGTTTTGAATATAAATTTCGTCAAATTACAATAATGAAATTCTAAAAAAAAATAGATAAAAAATGAGCTTGAAGATATGGTATTCAGGAGAAAAGAGAAACTGCAAGGCTCAAAGAACATATAAATTAACCTGATGACACAAAAATATTTCAGACACAAATCAGACTCTAGACTGAAGAACAATTAAAATAAGACAATATCTTGGCAATCCTTAATCATAATCAAAACAAAAGACTGTTTCTGTAAAAAAAAAAAAAAATCAACATTTAGGAGTGGGGGGTGATGATTACACACACTCATACCCACAGACACACCACACATTGATTTAATGCAATCAGTAAGTAAAATAGTACTTAGTACTTTTCAGAGTATTCCATTTACACACACACACACTTGTGTATGTGTGTGTTAAGAATTTGCTTGGGACAACTGATTGAATTTTCCCTGTTAAAAATTTATATTCCAAATAGAAAAAAAAAACAGTCTTTCCCAACAACTAAAGAGATCTAGGGAGTTCCATGATTTGCACTAGTAATAAGCAGAGAGAATACAAAAAAAAAAAGAAGAAAAATGATGATTGTGAACAATTTTACATAAGCTTTTTCAGATGGTACATAGTGGCAATAAATAAATAAATATATAAGATAAAATGCTAAATAAGAGAAAGAAACAATAAGTACTTTTTTTCTTTCCTTCCCTGTTTAGAAGAATGATTAAAATCTATGAATTACAGAACACATGATAAATCATACTGAAATTGAAATATATATAGCAGAACTCACAAAAAAATATTAATATTTTCAAGTATTCTTTTAAAATACTCAATCAAAAATGAAAAGACACACATACATATACAGACATATATTCATGTGTATAAATAAATATATATATATATATAAAAATATATATATATATGTATTTATACACACATATATGTGTGAATAGAGCTAAATATATACATATAACTGGAATTCATAAGAATGTACTAAATAAAACAATACAAAAGAAACAAAAAAAAACAATTAACTTGTAAATAATACAGAACAATATTTAAAGACACACAGACACACACACACATACATACATACATACAAACACACGCAGAAGGACAATAACAAAGAATTTCCATAAATAGAGAAATGTCCCTTTCAAATTTTGGAAGACTTTTCAACGAGAGCACCTGCTTCAGAATGTATTAGATAAAATCCCACTGATAGAAATTTACACACACACACACACACACACACACAATAAAAAAAATAATAATAAATAAAGGTAGTATTGGTGATTGGGATTTAGAGACAATACCAATAACGCCCCATTCTCTAAGGCAATAAGTCTTGTTTTGTTTTGCTTTTTAAATTGAAATATTTCAATTTTAACAAAAAAGGTACAGACGAAATGAAATGGCTAGAGCAAAGCTAAGCTAAATGGAGTGGAGAGCGGGGGCCAGAGGAAGCAGAGATGATTTATTTATATATTTGCAAAGGAATTACTGTTGTACTATTACTACACAGGAAATTTTTGAGTTAACAAACCCCTACCTAAAACATAAAAGCAAAGTAAGAGAATGCAACCGAAGAAAAGAAGAGAGAGAAAATAAAAAGTGAATTGAGGGATAAAAGAAATAAGTGAAATATACTAATTAAAAAATTCTTTTCCACAAATTCATTTTGTTTTTTTTTTTAAATAATGGGCAGTCATAGATGTTTTACTAGAGGATAACAAAACTTTTTGTTAATCAAACTGGATAAAATTAGTTTGGGGATAAAAGATTTCAACTGAACATAGGCAAATGGAAATTTACTTGGTAAAATTCCTTTGATAAAAACCTACGACATTCACAACTTCCCCATCATCATTATACATCTTTCCTAAACTATCAAGTATTATGTATGCATAATATAAGAGAAAAATTTTTAAATATAAATTTATCTACTGTCCACTCGCTCTCTCTCTTTCTTTCTCAAACACACGCATGCATATATATATATATATACATGATAGATCAGTAGCTACTACACACATTTATTTTCTCTCCTTGTTTTTTTGTGTCTCTTTCTGTAGAAGAGCGTAGGCTCGAACGTAAAAGACTTTTTCAATTCCTGAGCATTATACTGATACATCAATTTGTTGTCTACACCACCTGTCTTCATCTTTTTTTTTTTCGTAAACTCTCCCCCCATATATATATATATCACACAGAACCATGGTATTGACCAGACTCTGGATATTGTTATACACCACTGGTTATGAGGTATTTGGATAGTTTTAGTTTTCAAATGATGCCACCTTGGTGGCTAGGCAGGCAGGCAGGCCAATATTAACCCTAAATGAAATGCCAGTCTGTTGCGGAGTTACTTATTTACAACTGAGTCAACTGGAGAAACATGAAATGAAGTGTTTTGCTCAAGAACACAATGCACAGCCGGTCTGCAAATTGAAACCACAATCTTGCAATTATGAGTGCAAACCTGAACCACTAGGCCACACAGCTTGACACGGATACACACGAAGTCATACACATCTAATGTGTGTGTATGTGTGTGAATGTGCATCTATGTAAATGTATGCTAACTTGGGATTACAAACCCTTACCACAAAGATTTTGCGCATCCAAGCCATGTTCTGATTCATTGAGGATCACAGAGGGCTCAGAGAAAGGTTTCCATTGCACAAAGAGCTAGTTTTACAATCCTAGCCATCTACCTTCAAGTTGAGAAGAGGACCAATTTTATGATGTTACATAGAAACATAGATTAACCCCAAACACCTGCACATTGGTCAACGCCCATGTCAACGCCCAAGATGGGAACAAGGTGGTTGCAAAACACACTTCTTAATCAGATGGCTACACTTGTGCCTAGGTTTGATATTTCAATGGTGTGATTATTTATTGTTAGAATGACATTGAATGGTAGGTGTGAGATGTCAGACTTGACCAATTTGAACATCAAGCAGGTAGAATATTTGGGTCAGATATGGCCCCTTTAAATGCTAAAAGGTTAAAAGTTATCTATCATTTCAAAGGTGAATAGATTTCTATTAACTTCCATTAAATTCATGCCCTTTCCCATAAGGTGGGATAAGGGATAGCAAACTGAAACCAGCTGAGAATTGAAGATGTACTAACCAGTGTTGTCAAAGTTTATTTTATCTATCTACTTATATATACATACCGCTACATACAAATATATGCTCACATGCATGCATAGATCAACATATGCACACATACAAACATCATAAACATTCATACACACATTTATAAACACATATACATACACACTGCACACATGCAGAACACATACACACATTTATTTGAAGCTAATGTAGCATTTCGCTGTGATCCTGAGTTTCTTTATTCATTTCAGTGGACACAAACTGAAAGAGGTCCCAGACTTGACTAAATGAATAAACTCTACTACATACATTAGATAATTAAGTCTATCCTGTTTGTATACCCACCACCACAAAATGAAAACTAGACTATATGATAAGGAAATTGAAAAGAAAATACCTTTAACATAAGGTACAGGTTTCATCCTCATCATTTCTTGTCCAGCTTTCGTGCTGGCATGGGTTGGACGGATGTGTCAGAGGACCGCATCATGCTTTAGTGTCTATTTGGCATGGTTTTTATAGCTGGATGCACTTCACAGTATGTCACTGGTGCATTTTTCTGTGCTAACAGCTATAGTGAATACTGCTTCATAACTTGCAAGAGCTTTAAAGCAGTTATCTTAGGAAGACAGTCCCGCCACCAAAAATATAATCATATGTAAAAGTGATAACAGAGAAAATTAATAAAATAATAAAGTGAGCATTAAACTGAAATTTCTCTGAAGATATGACATCTCTCCACCATGTCTGAAAATCAAAACCATTATCTTAAAAGGACTAGTTTGAAGTGGGGAAAAACTAAGACTCTTCCTGAAACAAGTGCTTTTTCTTTGAAAGTCTTTCAAAATCAACTTGGAGAAAAATTCAACTAATAATAATATGAGAAGAGTACGTTAATTAACATACTCAACAGGAAAATGGTGAATGAAAAATGACAAACCGAAACAGTAATGCAAAATAAATAAAAAACAGATATACAAAAATGTGTCAGGGAGTAGAGAGAGAGAAGTTCAATGCATGAAAATTGAGGGTTTAAAAAAATATGTAGTGATATGAATAATGGACAGATGTAAAAGTAAAGTCGTATGGATTGGAGATTTTGAATCAACGTAAATGGTCATGCTTGAAAGGGAAGATTAGAAATGAAAAAAAAAAAAAAAATCCTAGATTAAGGTTTGGACATGTTACATATGTATGTGTATATTTTCTTTTGTGTGTACACAAACATATACACACACACACATACATACATAAATAAATAAATAAATACAAATATACATATACAATGTTTTATATGCATATGTATGTACGCATGTATGTATGTATATATGTATGTATGCATGTATGAACAAAACTGACCAACTTTCAAGAGAATATGTGAAGAGACATTCATTAGTCTGCTAGGTTGCTAAATGAAAGAAGAAAATGGAAAAAAAAAAAAAAACAACAAAAAAATGGTATCCAACCAAGAGTTTAGCAGTGACGAACTAACATGAAAGGAACATAAGCATACACAAAAATCCACACGCTCACACACATACAAAATATGTCATGCAAACATACTCAATACTGTTCTATATGGCACATGCTACACACTGACTCTTAAGCCACAAAGAGAATGTCAAATTTTGATGGCATTCGGACAAGGACAGCACTCACAGACATGCACAAACATGCACTTTTGTTTTTTTTTTTTATACTAGGCAGTAGCATTATCAGCAACGGTAGTAGTAGTAGTAATAGTAGTAGTAGTAGTAGTAGTAGTAGTAGTAGAGATGGTGGTGGTAATAGTAGTAAGAGAGGTAGTTGTAGTAGTGGTAGTAATGATAGTAGTAGTAATAATGGTAGAGTTGCTGGTACTATTTGAGGTCTGGTGGTGTTCACAGCTGTGATGATGATGATAATAGTTTTGGTGACGGTGGTGGCAGCAGCAGCAGTAACAGCAGCAGTGGGCAGTACAAAGGCATTTTTTTAAAAAATTAATTTAAGAAAAAAAAAAAAAAAAAAGGAAAAACAAAACAAAATTTGGCTGGAGATATATTTTTCTAAACATGACCTTGAGGGGTATATGGTGATGATACCTGTTGTATATGCAGGGAATCGTACATGCCACCAGTAGCTGAATTCTGTAGGGCAGCATCTGCGTTGTAGCCACCGGTCTGTGATATCACGTGTCGCAAAGCATTAACCTACAGACAAAACAGAAGGATGCATTCATTCCAGTCAGCTACTTAAGTGATTCTATGCATCATGCAATACAAGGGGAGCGGGGAGGAGGGGGGAACCAGAGTTGAAGCAGCATTCTAGCCCATGGGATATTTGTTTACATGGACACACAGACCAAAAAAAAAAAAAAAAATTTTTTAAATCCCCAAATAAACTTTTATCACAGAATAATAAATTAGTAATTACATCGTTGGTAGTCACATTTGACCGAGACAAACATGGCTGGCTGCACACATGTATAACTGTTATATATCACTCCTGTTTTCATTTTTGAATATTATAAAGTTTTAAATTTGTCATAGATCTACATACAATCAAGTTTAGGCATGGACAATCTTTTCCGAGAAGTGGGCCACATTAGACGTAGCTCACCATAGGAAGGGCCACACTACTAAAAAAACTCCAAAGTAATTCTTCATAAGGAATGTCACTCAGAAAGTCCAATGAGTTGCAGGGTGCCCATGAATGATCTTATCATTGATACTAGCAGAACACTAGTGCACAAAATAGACCCAAAGTGGATACAATAACATATTTGTATTGTAATTAGTTATTATGATTCCTTCACAATGCAAGTGCTTCAGTTTCAATGCCCAATAATTGCAAATCAAATAATTTGCTGAGCAAGCCAGAATACAACATTAAAATTATATTTGTATATTCAACTATTTATAGGACTAGGCCTGTTATGTTTTTCTAACTGATCAACCACACAAATTAACACATATAAATGGATTGATTTTATGACTTGATAATTATAGGTAAGGGATATGAGACAGTGCAACAGTCCTGACATTAAGTGAAGTGATCTAGGCTTAACTGATAACTATTAAACTTGCAGTGTTGGACAGCTCGAATGGAGTTTCTTTTGATCTTGGGCACAAGGCCACCACTTAAAGGTTGTGAAAACATATGAAGGTGATGTAATTCTAAACACACATACATACACAAACACACATATATTTATTCTATAGTTGTTGGTCCAACAAAATATATATATTCTGTTTCATTCTGGAACTAAGGAACAAAATGATTAAGAAAAGCTAATTCATAATATAATCAAAATTTTCCCCAAATTTTTGTTCCTTAGTTCCAGATGAGCTGATTTAAATATTTTTTAATCGTTCTGTAAATGAAATCGGAAATCTGCAAACCAATACAGTTCTCAAAGAACAAGTAAGAACACAGTTACAAACCCAGTGAGCTAGAACAAGTAACTAAATAGTCTTCAGCACCAGATTAATACTAATTCCACTGAGTGATAAAACAGATAATAATAATTTATAATAATCATAATGGTAACTAAATTCAAATGAAAGGAGATATAATTCCAGTATAAAATTTATGAACCTATTTCTTATTATTTGTGGGTTGGGATACAGAAGTTAGACGTTACTTAAATATATAGAAGAAAAGAGTAAAAACAAAACAAAAATATGGTCAAATCTATTTTAGCCAACTGTGAAAGTAAAACCATCATACTGAAATATTTACACACTGGTGCACACTAATGCATGGATCTATTACTATTATAATACATAAAATGATGTCACGGGGTTAAAAAAAAAACGTGTGCGTATAAGTGAATAAACAGTTAGTAGTGAGAACCTCTAGGGAGAATTCAGCAGTGAAAGGTTTTCAGAGAAGTAACCCCATATATTCAAGTGTTTTGGCCCTTAATTCCTTAACTTTGAGGAAGGCAGGCTGCATCCAGGTCATGACCCCTGAATACCCATCTGCTGTCACATTTCATGATGATATCTGTATTGCAACCCTCCTGGATGGTTAAGGTGTGCTAGAGTCACAGTAGCCTGGGTGTCACAAGTGGTTCAGTCTGAGACACCAGCCAACTCTAGGGCAAATTTATGGCTTCTAAAATACATTTCCACTCTTCCTTAACCAGATTCAGTTGGAACTCATCTCAGCAGTTTCTGCCATTGCTTTAAGAGTTCTGGTTCTTTATGTCTCAAATTGAGAGCTGTTTCATGAGATCATAGGCCAATTTGCCCTCAACTGTAGGCACATGGAAGAGTAGCAGTCACACATCTCTGTATGACTAATCCATGTTGTTGTGCTGTGTAGTCAGTCATGGTCTTCATTGATTATTGAATACTGAAATTCTTGGACACAGACAGCAGATTTTTCAGTGCAGAGTTCAAACATATTCCCAACAATAAAATAAAAACCACTTCTGCATATTCAAGCATATGGAAGTTACAGTATATTGAGAGTCTCTAGTTTCTTGCAAAGATGGTTGCTACATATTAATGCTATGAAAACATAAACATAGTTGTTTTTATCAATCAACTATGGACAAAGTGTTAACACTGAGCATTCTTTAATTTTTTTTCCACACATTTATCAATAAATTAATTATACTTATTCAGTATTTTCTAGGCCTTTGTGAAATTTAACAAGCAATTATAATCTCTATCAAGATTATAACAGTTCATTCATTAAATTCATTTTTCTTTATATGTGAACAGTCCACACACATTCACATATAAATTTTAAGTAGTAGAAAATATGAATTAGAATCAAGTGGTGTCAACAGCAAGCTCCCCATTCAGAATTGGCTATCAGTTTACATACAACTCAATTATCATGTAGTGTAATGCAATACGTTCATATAACTGAAAATTCAGGAAATCCAAACATATGCATACATATATATATATTGTAAAGTCAGAGTTGTAAAGAATGTTGAAATATATATTACATAGTACCAACATCATCTTGTATACAACTAAATAGTGTTTATCAGAAATCATGAACAACCCTGCCGGGGTCAAAAGGTTTACTCTGCAAACCATGTACTTTTAGGTTCAGTCCCATGACAACTGTTTTCTACTATAGGTTAAGGTTGATCAAGGCCTTGCAAGTGACTAAGGTAGAGGGGGAGCTGAAAAGTTCCTAGCTTTGGGTAAAAAAAAAATGCAGGAAGCTCAGTTAATCATGATTTTAATAAGCATATTCCCTCTCTTAGATTCACACCCTTATTGCAGCAGTCCTTCAGTTTTCCTAAGCCCTGTAAAAGAACTTGGAAGGTTGGGCTTCCAACCAGGTCTTTTGTTATACCCTTAAAGCCAGGAACTTTACAGCACCCCCTTGTATATCACTGCATACCTTTCATGCTTCATTTCTCAGGAGTAGAGCCTCAGTTCTTTTAGTTTCTCCCTGTAGCTCTTCCATTGCACAAAAACAAAAAAATGCCTTCTTTGGTAGTGTTGGATAGCTTGAGTTCTGTTTGTTTGAGGCTATGTACTGGCCATAATTGGGATCAATAAACCAGACAACTGAGAACAAAAGCTCTCCACAAGATCAACCTGGTTTCCTTTCACTTGGTTCTAAATGATTTCAGGCTATAACCAGCCAGTCACCATCTTTATCATATGCACCAACTGTGACACAGGGATTACAATACACCCTGATCCAGTGTATTTTGATTGCAATCTGTGGCTCGTAGTGAAGCGCTTGAAATCTTTCAGCATTAAATTGTCATGTTTACTTCAGCCTACTTATATAGTGTATTCAAGTCTTTAATTGTTTTTTTTTATATATCACCACGGTCCTTGACTCCTTGTGACACTTTTGTATTGTCAGCTGGTGAGAAAAGCAGAATGTATGACTGTGGCCATGTCTGAGAAAATCACCACAAATAATAGTGGTCTCACTACAGTTCCCCTAGGGACACCACTCATAATTGATGCTGCAACTATCTGATTCCTACATTTTCAAAAGCCACGAAACCAATCCTTTAGTTTTCCAATCAGGCTAAGGTCGTGCAGTTTGTGACACATCATTCCATAACCATCTTTATCAAAGACTTGGGCAAATTCAAGATATATCACATTCACATTGAAATGGTTGAGCTGTTGTTTCAATAAGCAAATAATAATGCTTTAGTAGCTGTGTAAGGCAGCTTCTTCCTGGATGAAGATATGCTATGTATGAGTGAGCAAGTAAATTTCTTCAAGGAACACAACCATCTTCCTCTTAAGAATGTGTTCCAAAACCTTGCTGATGTGCCAGTTAAATAGTTGGTGGGATTTGGGAAGCAATAGGTTGGAGTGCAGTATGAAGACAGTGGGCCCATGTTTGTGCCTCTTGTGGTGTGCAATGATTGCAAATTGTTTTACAAAGTGGTGTACATTTTCTCGTAGCACCAACCCTTGTATACCCAATAACCTAAGGTGTGTAAACTGAGGAGAGAAATAGAAGGAACATGGAAAGAAAAATGGCTAAAAATGGTTAGGTGTGAATAGAGTGCAGGAATGGAAGCAAAGAGAGTACTCAATAACCTAGAGAGTGAATATATAGATGACCTGAGAGAGAG
The DNA here is from genome assembly GCF_006345805.1 of Octopus sinensis. Taxonomy (NCBI): domain Eukaryota; kingdom Metazoa; phylum Mollusca; class Cephalopoda; order Octopoda; family Octopodidae; genus Octopus; species Octopus sinensis. Next base: position 172,908,835 of record NC_042997.1, read on the forward strand.
GGGGTTAGAGGGAGAAAAGGTAGTGAAGAGAAAGAGATCAGAGAGCCAGAATGGGTAATGAGGATGGAAGAGAAAAGAGTGTGAAGGGAAAGCAGATGGGTATTATTGAGTGGGGTTAGTAGAGAAGTGATTAGCAATATTAGAGATCAATAAATGTAAAGATGGGTAATGAGATAAAAGCAAGAGTAGGTGTCAGGTGGCAATAGCTGTGACCTATAGGTGTTAGATTGGTAAAGGTAAATGAACTGGATTGTGCAGCCTTTTATATAAGGGCCTAAATAGGGCAAACGGGTCAGAGCCAAATGAATGATGTGGTCTGTGCAGGTAGCAGAGAGAAGAAAGATAGAAAAGTTTGAGTAATGAAAAGGTCAGTACAACTTTTCTCCTTCCTTATGGATACAGAAGTCTTAGTCAGAACCAAACAGATTACTACTGAAAATCTCAAACTTCACTTGTTTCGTTGGCTAAACTCCACAAAGGCAAGAGAAATGGATAAAATAACTGAGCTAGCAAGGGTGTGCAATAGTAAAATTAATATGGGATTAGTTATAGACAACTCAACAACAACATTGGTTTCTGCATATATCCTATAATCAGAATTAACAGGAAAACAGGACTGTTTTCATGAGGCACTTCTGCAGACTACCAAACGGTGATTGATAATGGTTTCCTTATTGTGGTTGGTGGCTTTAAGGGGCATGCTGCCAACATTATGATGGCTTCTATGATATCTATGGAGGTTATGGATGTAATATGAGAAATGAGTTCTGTGGTGCAATGGATCTAACAATTTGTGGTACACACTTCAAGAAACCAGTCAGCCACCTCATTACCTACCAATCTGGCAAAGACACAATTCTCATCAGGAAGCAGAACAGATAGGCCATTGTGAATATCAAAAAAGCTTTCTGGTAAAGAATGCATTACCCAACATTAACAACTAGTGACTTCAGAAACAGAGCCAGGCAGACTCAGAGACAAAAGATGATATGAAGAAGGAAGATACTGAAGCTATAAGAACCTGCAGTTGGCTATAAGTTTAGAGAAATTTAATTACTGTTGGCAGGAGGAGTTAGATACCCACAACATAAATGATAAAGTTCTTACAAAAGTAACTTGCTTAGGGCTATAAATCAGATATGTGGCCAGTGCAAGATTTAAGCCAAAACTGGACATGACGTGGTGGTTAATGACAGGGTTGATAGGGCTCTAAAATACAAGAGACATGCCTGGATAACTTGGAAGGAAGGCAGTAGTAGTGAGTTGCAAGAAAGAAGCCAATGATTTCAAAAGACCAAAAGGCTTAACTGGAATAAATTCTGGAATAAGGAAGAGGAGTTAATATAATGGTCTACCAATTGTCCACATCAGAGCATATATATATATTGAAACAGGGTAGCTGACTTGTTAGTGGGAACACCAAAATACAGAAGAACTGGAATACAGTACAGCAAGCTGAAAGGCAGGTCTGAGCTAATTTGTGTTGGAAATCACTTAAACAGCACAAAAATAGCGTCAAATACTTGAAAAGGACTTATTATCTATGATAAACACTATTTATCAAGATGAAGCCTCTTGCCATACAAGTGAGGTATCACAAGCTTGAAAAAGAGCTCTTGGAATTGGTAACTCAAAGCCCTGATTGTGATCCAAGAGAACATATATGGGGACATCTTGATGGAAAGTTGTGAACAAGATAGTTGAAAATTGTATCAATGACAGAATTGAAAGCAAACATCAACAGTGAACCATGGATCAGTCTGTCATCAACAATGTAATCAAATCTGGGCATAATCAATCAGGTGAGAGTTGTGATATTAACTGAAGAAAAGCTCACAAATTCCAAGACAAATTTTCATTCACTCTGGATAAGATTTCATAAGGTTATTACAAGTTAAATTAATGTTGCATTTTATTATCTTGGCAATAAAGTTACTGTAGACCAGTAAATATTTGTGTGTGTGTGTGTGACTATAGAATAATTCTTCATGTTGACATTCAAGATTGTCTCTAGTTCATCAAAATAGGAGTGAAGAACAAATTTGGTGATTAATAAACACACACACATACATATACATGCACACATACTCATATTTCGAGTTCTCTTTTTCCTGTTTGCATTGCCAAACCTGTATATGTAAATATGCGTGTGTGTGTGTATATCTCTATATATTTATGTAAATATATGTGTTTGTATACACATATACACCAATATATACACATGGGGGTGAAAGTGGGACAGAGAGAAAATGGGGAGCTAAATAAAGATAGATAAGGACAAGGAAAAATGACAGAGAGAATGAATACATATTAGCTATGACTCAAGCCCTAAAATAGAAATACAACAAAAGAAAAACCCCAAAGAAAAAATAAATAAAATTAAAAAGTTATAATTCCATGCAAAAACAACAAAAATCTGTTTTAATCATAGTGTTATAATGGAAGGAGTATCAGTAGAATAATACATAGGCACACGGGTGCAGAAGTTTGAAGATTGATACAATGTAATAGGCCAAGGGAAGGTACCAAGGTAGTGACAAAATTTAGTTACAGACCCATACAGTCAAAAATACTAACAATGGACTATTGTTCTTTATGGGAAAGAAATAAAGTAGCATATATCTTGAACTCATTTGTAGCATAAAGTTTATATATATATATATATATATATATAAATTTTAAAAAAACCACCTTTTATCAATTCAAAATGAAAAGTTAACTTACACTATCTAGAAAATTACATATAAGAGAAATATTAAATATAAGATAAAAAATATACCGATGATTAAGTAATGTGCAAAATAATAAATAAAATATTTTAAAAGTAAAATAAAATAATATTCTACCAAATATATATGTTTTATTATTTTGCACATTACTTAATCATCGTTATATTTTTTATCGTATATTTAATATTTTTATTATATGTAATTTTCTAGATGGTGTAATTTAATTTTTCATTTTGAATTGATAAAAGGTGATTTTTTTTCTAATTCATATATATATTATATTTTGCGAAATTTGATTTAGTATTTCTAAATTGAATTTTCCCTGTAAGTTTGGAATAATATTCCCTCAAATTATTATCATTATTAATATAAATATATAATATAGTTGTGGTATATTTTATTAAGAACATAGTAGAGTACTGTATAAAGCTCATCCACCTTTAGATTTCACCCTGTGCTATTCAGTAGTAGTATTGTATGTATTTCCAGGTTTGTGTTTGGGCAAATTATTCATTTCAGTATCAGATCATTTGTAGATTAAACTTATATTCTTGCAAGCTCTAGTATTTTGAGAGTGATACACTAGAGCATAAATTTCATATCACCAGCAGCATTTCTTTCCACAAGAGGCAGTTTTTTGGAAGCTTTAAACCGTGATGCAGATTTTCTTCACTAGAAATAAAATTCCTTGTAGGCATGAGCCTCTAGAAAAACTTAGTTTCATCAACATAGCACACTTGTTTCTATGTATAGCATTCTTCAGTTCCTCAATATAAGTCGAAGCAGTTTCTTCAACAGCACTAGTGGCTTCAGCAATCCTTTTAAAGTTGTATAAATTAAGGTATCCCTTAACCCTTTCGCGTTCAAATTAATATGTCATAAGTAATCCTTATTCATTTACATTTTAAAAAATTAATCTGGTATTATCTTGTAGCTTCAAGATTTGAAAGATGTAATTGTTTATTTTTAGAATGACATTGCAGGGTAGGTGTGAGATACTGGTTCTGGCCAGTTTGAGCATAAAATGAGTAGAATATTCGGGCCGGATATAGCCGGTTTAAACACTAGAGGGTTAAACCTTTCAAACCAGCCTTTAAAAACCACAAAAGGTTTTGCACTGGAAATAGCACCTTCCACTTTCTGCAAATGATCATCCAAAAGTCAAGTTTTAGCTCAAATGACCATTGTGCTTATTAACACAATAGGTGTAGTCTCAAGGCCAAACCATACACACAATAGCTATGAAGTAGCTATTTGAGCAGTTGAAAATAGTCATGTATTGTTCTCATAGCAGGTACTGAAAGCTTTAATGTATTGCTGTATGGCTGAGTTTTCCTCCACTGACAAATTGGCACAAAACATCAAGTTTAACATCTAATGTAATCTTCTTTACAGCTCTCTTTCATGCTATTGCTTTCATTCTTACTGGTTGGTCTCTTTACAGTCACTTTGAATAAGATGATGTACTATACCTTATGCATTAGTAAATCTAACTGTAAGAGGTGAAAGACAATCTATACCATACAGTAAAACACAAGAATCCAAGGTAAGTACTAATGCTCGGCATTAGTAAAAAAAACGGTTATTTTATTACTTCAGATGCAGAAATATAAACATGAAAAATAAAAGAGGTGGTAGAGTAAAAAGGGAAAGGAAGTACTGTTTGATTAAAGTTAGTTGCAATACCAATGTTGGTTGAAATAGTGAAGGCACAAAGTGAGAGTGTGCCACAGAGCAAGTGGGTAGATGCTGGCAATTATGCTGAGATCGATGAAAACTAAGATCAGATGAATTGGTGTACACAAACAAGAGGAGAGATGGCTGAAGAACGCATAGGTGCTGGAAAAACTTTAAAAAGAAATGAAGAACATATTTCGATTTCGGTTTTTAAAATTGTGAAAAATTCACTGAGTTCCCATAAGTGTGGAATTAAAGGCTGTGTCCCAAAATTTGTTAGACTTTAGATTTTTCTG